>NC_068427.1:51759035-51776535 GCF_023373465.1 Oncorhynchus keta
CATGTTAATCTGTAGGAGATACTATATAATATTAATTATGTTAATAAGGGCATACTATTGTAGATTAATCTGTAGGAGATACTCTAGCATGTTAATCTATAGGAGAAACTCTATTATGTTAATTTTTAGGACATACTCTGGTATGTTAATCTGTAGGATAATATATAGTATGTTCATCTGTATGTGATACTATATTATGTTAATCTTTAGGAGAAACTCTAGTATGATAATCTGTAGGATTATCTCTATGTTAATCTGTATGTGATACTCCAGTATTTTAATCTGTAGGATAATCTCTAGTATGTTCATCTGTATGTGATACTATATTATGTTAATCTGTAGGAGGTACTCTACTATGTTAATCTGAAGGAGGTACTCTACTATGTTAATCTGTAGGATAATCTCTAGTATGTTCATCTGTATGTGATACTATATTATGTTAATCTGTAGGATAATCTCTAGTATGTTCATCTTTAGGAGATACTCTAGTATGTTAATCTGTAGGAGATATTATATTATGTTAATATGTAGGAAAAACTCTATTATGTTCATCTGTTTGAGAAACTCTAGTGTGAATTCTGTTGGTGATACTATGTTATGTTAATCTGTATGGGGTACTCTACTATGTTAATCTGTAGGATATACTCTACTATGTTAATCTGTAGGAGGTACTCTACTATGTTAATCTGTAGGAGATACTCTACTATGTTAATCTGTATTAGACACTCAATTATGTTAATCTGTAGGAGATACTCTACTATGTTAATCTGTAGGAGGTACTCTACTATGTTAATCTGTAGGAGGTACTCTACTATGTTAATCTGTAGGAGATACTCTATTAAATTAATCTGCATGAGGTACTCTACTATGTTAATCTGTAGGAGGTACTCTACTATGTTAATCTGTAGGAGGTACTCTACTATGTTAATCTGTAGGAGACACTCTACTATGTTAATCTGTATTAGACACTCAATTATGTTAATCTGTAGGAGATACTCTATTAAATTAATCTGCATGAGGTACTCTACTATGTTAATCTGTAGGAGATACTCTACTATGTTAATCTGTAGGAGATACTCTACTATGTAAATCTGTAGGAGGTACTCTACTATGTTAATCTATAGGAGGTACTCTACTATGCTAATCTGTAGGAGGTACTCTACTATGTTAATCTGTAGGAGATACTCTACTATGTTAATCTGTAGGACATACTCTACTATATTAATCTGTAGGAGGTACTCTACTATGTTAATCTGTAGGAGGTACTCTACTATGTTAATCTGTAGGAGATACTCTACTATGTTAATCTGTAGGAGATACTCTACTATGTTAATCTGTAGGACATACTCTACTATATTAATCTGTAGGAGGTACTCTACTATGTTAATCTGTAGGAGATACTCTACTATGTTAATCTGTAGGAGGTACTCTACTATGTTAATCTGTATTAGACACTCAATTATATTAATCTGTAGGATATACTCTATTACATTAATCTGCATGAGGTACTCTACTATGTTAATCTGTATGAGGTACTCTACTATGTTAATCTGTAGGAGGTACTCTACTATGTTAATCTGTAGGAGATACTCTACTATGTTAATCTGTAGGAGGTACTCTACTATGTTAATCTGTAGGATACACTCTACTATGTTAATCTGTAGGAGATACTCTACTATGTTAATCTGTAGGAGGTACTCTACTATGTTAATCTGTAGGATGTACTCTACTATGTTAATCTGTAGGAGGTACTCTACTATGTTAATCTGTAGGAGATACTCTACTATGTTAATCTGTAGGAGGTACTCTACTATGTTAATCTGTAGGAGGTACTCTACTATGTTAATCTGTAGGAGGTACTCTACTATGTTAATCTGTAGGAGATACTCTACTATGTTAATCTGTAGGAGATACTCTATTAAATTAATTAATTGAGTTACTATATTATGCTAATCTGTTTGAGACACTCAATTATCTTAATCTGTATCTGTAATCTGTACTCTTATGTTAATGTGTATGAAAAACTATATTATGTTCATCTGTAGGAGATACTCTAGCATGTTATTCTGTAGGAGGTACTATATTATGTTAATATGTAGGATATCTCTGGTATGTTAATCTGTAGGAGAAACTCTAGGATGTTAATCTGTAGGATATTCTCCAGCATGGTAATCTGTAGGAGACACTATATTATCTTTATGTTATTCAGGATATACTCTGGAATTTTTAGCATATTCTCCTGCATGGTAATCTGTCAGATATGCTATAATATGATCATCTGTGTAGGAGGTACTCTACTATGTTAATCTGTAGGAGATACTCTACTATGTTAATCTGTAGGAGGTACTCTACTATGTTAATCTGTAGGAGGTACTCTACTATGTTAATCTGTAGGAGATACTCTACTATGTTAATCTGTAGGAGGTACTCTACTATGTTAATCTATAGGAGGTACTCTACTATGAGAATTTACAGATGGACTATGCAAATAAAGCGTTAAACCCTAACCCTAACCCTTACCCTAACCTTACCCTAACCTTACCCTGACCTTACCCTAACCCTACTAATCCTAACTCTCACCCTAATGTAACCCTTACCCTAACCTTACCCTAACCTTACCCTAACCTTACCCTAACCCTACTAATCCTAACTCTCACCCTAATGTAACCCTTACCCTAACCTTACCCCAACCTTACCCTAACCCTACTAATCCTAACTCTTACCCTAATGTAACCCTTACTCTAACCTTACCCTAACCTTACCCTAACCCTACTAATTCTAACTCTCACCCTAATGTAACCCTTACCCTAGCCTTACCCTAACCTTACCCTAACCCTACTAATCCTAACTCTCACCCTAATGTAACCCTTACCCTAACCTTACCCTAACCTTACCCTAACCTTACCCTAACCCTACTAATCCTAACTCTCACCCTAATGTAACCCTTACCCTAACTTTACCCTAACCCTTACCCTAACCCTTACCTTAACTCTAGCCCTAACCTTAACCCTTACCCTAACCTTACCCTAACCTTACCCTAACCCTTACCCTAACTTAACCTTTACCCTAACTCTAGCCCTAACAATAACCTTAAGCTTAACCCTTACCCTAACCTTAACCCTAACTTAACCTTTACCCTAACTCTAGCCCTAACACTAACCCTAAACTTAACCTTAACCCTTACCTTAACCCTAACTTAACCTTTACTCTAACTCTAGCCCTAACACTAACCCTAACCTTAACCCTTACCCTAACCTTAATCATAACTTAACCTTTACCGTAACTCTAGCCCTAACACTAACCCTAAGCTTAACCTTAACCCTAACTTAACCTTTACCCGAACTCTAGCCCTAACCATAAACCTTACCCTAACACTAACACTAACCTTAACCCTAACCCTAATCTTCACCCTAACTTTATCTGTACCCTAACTCTTTCCCTTCCCTTAACACTTACCCTAACCCTTACCCTAACTTTAACTTAACCCTAATCTTATCCCTAACTTAACCATTACATTAACTCTTATTCTTAACCCAACCCTAATTGTAACCTTAGCAATCAGTAGCTTATCCACAGATAGTTGTTATTTTAGTTTGTTATAATAGTAACCCAGATGAAAAATCCTTAACCCTAGACCAACATTACTTATTACCAATTATGGACCTGCTAACTTGATAGCCCTAACACTAATTGATAGGAGTGAGATCCACTAAGTATGGATAGGAGTGAGATCTGCTCCATGTAACCACTCCATGTACCACTAACCTTGATAATCATAACTGCTCCATGTAACCTTTCCACCGTAGGACTCTAGCCCTAACATTGAACCCCATAAGTATTGATAGGAGTGAGATCTGCTAACTGCTCCAACCCTAAGTATTGAACCTTTAGGATTGATAGGAGTGAGATCCCCTCCATATAGTAACTCTTTCCCTTCCCTTATTGAACATTGATAGGAGTACCACTCTAACCCTCCATATAGTATTGATAGGAGTGAGATCCCTAACTTTAATAGTATTGAACCACTCCATAATCTTATCCGCTCCATATAGTAACTTAACCATTACATTAACTCTTATTCTTAATAGGAGAGAACCCTAATATAGTATTGATAGGAGTGAGATCTGCTCCACTGTAACCTTAGCAATCAGTAGCTTATCAACAGATAGTTGTTATTTTAGTTTGTTATAATAGTTTGAATGACAATGTACAGATGAAAAATCCAAACTATCCAACTAAAGTTAGACCAACATTACTTATTACCAATAGGTATGGATAGGAGTGAGATCTGCTCCATGTAGTATTGATAGGAGTGAGATCCACTCCATATAGTATTGATAGGAGTGAGATCCACTCCATGTAGTATTGATAGGAGTGAGATCCACTCCATATAGTATTGATAGGAGTGAGATCCACTCCATATAGTATTGATAGGAGTGAGATCCACTCCATATAGTATTGATAGGAGTGAGATCCACTCCATATAGTATTGATAGGAGTGAGATCCACTCCATATAGTATTGATAGGAGTGAGATCCACTCCATATAGTATTGATAGGAGTGAGATCTGCTCCATATAGTATTGATAGGAGTGAGATCTGCTCCATGTAGTATTGATAGGAGTGAGATCTGCTCCATAGTATTGATAGGAGTGAGATCTGCTCCATATAGTATTGATAGGAGTGAGATCCACTCCATATAGTATTGATAGGAGTGAGATCCACTCCATATAGTATTGATAGGAGTGAGATCCGCTCCATATAGTATTGATAGGAGTGAGATCCGCTCCATATAGTATTGATAGGAGTGAGATCCATATAGTATTGATAGGAGTGAGATCCACTCCATATAGTATTGATAGGAGTGAGATCCGCTCCATATAGTATTGATAGGAGTGAGATCCACTCCATATAGTATTGATAAGAGTGAGATCCACTCCATATAGTATTGATAGGAGTGAGATCCACTCCATATAGCATTGATAGGAGTGAGATCCACTCCATATTGTCATGTAGAGCAGCACAGCCAGGAGTAGAGCAGAAGCACTAGTAAGACCTCACATTTTATGAAACAATAATGCCTTGTAACTAAGCAACACTATTTTAAATCCATTTTGTGCATAAGGTGGAAGAAGCCAGCTGGGAAATCTGATGGACAAAGTGTACTTCCTGTTATATGTAGTAAAGTGTTAAGAGCAAAATACAAGCACATATAGGAAAGCAACAACATGTAACATAAGGTGAAGTGTGTGTCCATGGAAAGTAGCTTATAAACAAACACATTGCATAAACATTGCAGGTTCACCATTTGAAGTCAGGCCCTCATCAAGTGGCTTGTTCTATATGATCTAGAATTGAGACCTGAGGGTTTCTCAGTGAGGCCAATGGTGACTTCAAAACAGAGTGTAATGGCTGTGACAGGAGAAAACTGAGGATGGATCAACAATAATATAATATATGCCATTTAGCTGACGCTTTTATCCAAAGCGACTTACAGTCATGTGTGCATACATTCTACGTATGGGTGGTCCCGGGAATTGAACCCACTACCCTGGCGTTACAAGCGCCATGCTCTACCAACTGAGCTACAGGAGGACCACAACATTGTAGTTACTCCACAATACTAAACTACAGGGGGAAAAGGAAGCCTATACAGAATAAAACTACTCCAAAACATGCATCCTGTTTGCAACAAGGCACTGAGGTAATACTGCAAACAAATTGCAAAGAAATTAACTTTATGTCCTGAATATGTGTTTATATGTGTTAATAAAAGTGTTTTGTTTGGGCCAAATCCAACACATCACATTACACATCCGCTTCATGTTATGGGTATGCTTGTCAATGGCAAGAACTAGGGAGTTTTTTTTTGTATAAAAATAAACCGAATAGAGCTAAGCACAGGTAAAATCCTAAAGGAAAACCTGGTTTAGTTTGCTTTCCATCAGACACTGAGATAAATTCACCTTTCAGCAGGACAATAACCTAAAACACAGTGCCAAATATACACTGGAGTTGTTTGCCAAGATGACATTGTTTCCTGCCAAGATGACATTGAATGATTGTCTAGCTGATCAACAACCAATTTTTGAAGAATTTTTTAAATAATAATGGGAAAATGCAAATCCAGGTGTAAATCTCTTAGAGACTGAAAGACTCGCTCTTAGAGACCCAAGTCAGTGATTCTAAAGACTTATGTATAATAGAGACTTAGTCAACATTTCTAAAAGACATGTTTTCACTTTGTCATCACAATGTAATCACTTTGTGTGTTCAGATGCCCTGTGTGGACAAAGTCATGGAACTCATGACAATCAGATTAAATTAACTACATTTTTAGTTACCCAGAAAGACTCACAACACAGTAGACAAGACTTTAGAATGATTGTCTAGCAATGATCAACAACCAATTTGAGACTTACCCAGAAAGACTCACAAGTAATCACTAAAATAATAATGGGAAGACTTGTACAATAATCCAGGTGACCCACCCAGTGACTCACAACAGAATCACTCTTAGAGACTTACCCAGAAAGACTCACAGCTCTTAGAGACCCACCCAGTCAGACTCACACCAGTAATCACTCTTAGAGACTTACCCAGTAAGACTCACAACAGTAATCACTCTTAGAGACCCACCCAGTAAGACTCACAACAGTAATCACCCTTAGAGACTTACCCATTCAGACTCACAACAGTAATCACTCTTAGAGACCCACCCAGTAAGACTCACAACAGTAATCACTCTTAGAGACCCACCCAGTAAGACTCACACCAGTAATCACTCTTAGAGACTTACCCAGAAAGACTCACAACAGTAATCACTCTTAGAGACTTACCCAGTAAGACTCACAACAGTAATCACTCTTAGAGACCCACCCAGTAAGACTCACAACAGTAATCACTCTTAGAGACTTACCCAGAAAGACTCACAACAGTAATCACTCTTAGAGACTTACCCAGAAAGACTCACAGCTGTAATCACTCTTAGAGACCCACCCAGTAAGACTCACAACAGTAATCACTCTTAGAGACTTACCCAGAAAGACACACAACAGTAATCACTCTTAGAGACTTACCCAGAAAGACACACAACAGTAATCACTCTTAGAGACCCACCCAGAAAGACTCACAGCTCTTAGAGACCCACCCAGTAAGACTCACAACAGTAATCACTCTTAGAGACTTACCCAGAAAGATTCACAGCTGTAATCACTCTTAGAGACTTACCCAGAAAGATTCACAACAGTAATCACTCTTAGAGACTTACCCAGAAAGACACACAACAGTAATCACTCTTAGAGACCCACCCAGTAAGACTCACAACAGTAATCACTCTTAGAGACTTACCCAGAAAGATGCACAGCTGTAATCACTCTTAGAGACTTACCCAGAAAGATTCACAGCTGTAATCACTCTTAGAGACTTACCCAGTAAGATTCACAGCTGTAATCACTCTTAGAGACTTACCCAGTAAGATTCACAACAGTAATCACTCTTAGAGACTTACCCAGTAAGATTCACAACAGTAATCACTCTTAGAGACTTACCCAGTAAGACTCACAACAGTAATCACTCTTAGAGACTTACCCAGAAAGACTCACAACAGTAATCAATCACTCTTAGTGATTTACCCAGTAAGACTCACAGCTGTAATCACTCTTAGAGACTTAACCAGTAAGATTCACAGCTGTAATCACCCTTAGAGACCCACCCAGTAAGACTCACAGCTGTAATCACTATTAGAGACTTACCAAGTAAGACTCACAGCTGTAATCACTCTTAGAGACTTACCCAGTCAGACTCACAACAGTAATCACTCTTAGAGACTTACCCAGAAAGACTCACAACAGTAATCACCCTTAGAGACTTACCCAGTAAGACTCACAACAGTAATCACTCTTAGAGACTTACCCAGTAAGACTCACAACAGTAATCACGCTTAGAGACTTACCCAGTAAGATTCACAACAGTAATCATTCTTAGAGACTTACCCAGTAAGATTCACAACAGTAATCACTCTTAGAGACTTACCCAGTAAGATTCACAGCTGTAATCATTCTTAGAGACTTACACAGTAAGACTCACAACAGTAATCACTCTTAGATACTTACCCAGTAAGATTCACAACAGTAATCACCCTTAGAGACTTACCCAGAAAGACTCACAACAGTAATCACTCTTAGAGACTTACCCAGTAAGACTCACAACAGTAATCACTCTTAGAGACTTACCCAGTAAGATTCACAGCTGTAATCACCCTTAGAGACTTACCCAGTAAGACTCACAACTGTAATCACCCTTAGAGACTTACCCAGTAAGACTCACAACAGTAATCACCCTTAGAGACTTACCTAGAAAGACTCACAACAGTAATCACCCTTAGAGACTTACCCAGAAAGACTCACAGCTGTAATCACCCTTAGAGACTTACCCAGAAAGACTCACAGCTGTAATCACTCTTAGAGACTTACCCAGTAAGACTCACAGCTGTAATCACCCTTAGAGACTTACCTAGAAAGACTCACAACAGTAATCACTCTTAGAGACTTACCCAGTAAGACTCACAACAGTAATCACTCTTAGAGACTTACCCAGTAAGATTCACAGCTGTAATCACCCTTAGAGACTTACCCAGTAAGACTCACAGCAGTAATCACCCTTAGAGACTTACCCAGAAAGACTCACAGCTGTAATCACCCTTAGAGACTTACCCAGTAAGACTCACAGCTGTAATCACTACCAAAGGTGATTCTAATGTATTGACTCAGGGGTGTGAATGACATATATGTAAATGAGATGTTTCTGTAAATCACTTTCAACAAATCAGCAACATTTTCTAAGGAAGTATGAAGCTCTCTCATCCATTTCTATGCAAATGATACTGTCTTATACTCAGCTGGACCCTCCCCAGATGTTGTGTTAAATGCTCTGCAACAAAGATTTCTTAGTGTCCAACAAAGCTTTCTCTACATTTAACCTTGTTCTGAACAATTCCAATATAAAGGCCATGTGGTTTGGTAAGAAACCTCTTCCCACAGGTGTGATTACCACCTCTAAGGGTTTAGAGCTTGAGGTAGTCACCTCATTACAAGTACGGCTAGACGGTACACTGTCCTTCTCTCAGCACATATCAAAACTGCAGGCTAAAGTTAAATCTAGACTTGGTTTCCTCTATCGAAATTGTTCCTCTTTCACCAATCGTGATTGAGATGACCATTCTTCCCATGCTTGATTACGGAGTCATTATTTATAGATCGGCAGGTAAGGGTGCTCTTTAGCGACTAGATGTTCTTTACCATTCGGCCATCAGATTTGCCACCAATGTTCCTTATAGGACATATCACTGCACTCTATACTCCTCTGTAAACTGGTCGTCTCTGTATACCAGTCGCAAGACTCACTGGTTGATGCTTATTTATAAAACCCTCTTAGGCCTCACTCCCCCCTCTCTGAGATATCTACTGCAGCCCTCATCCTCCACCTACAACACCCGTTCTGTCAGTCTCATTCTGTTAAAGGTCCCCAAAGCACACACATCCCTGGGTCGCTCCTCTTTTCAGTTCGCTGCAGCTAGCGACTGGATCGAGCTACAACAAACACTCAAACTGGACAGTTTTATCTCAATCTCTTCATTCAACAACAATCATGGACACTCTTACTGACAGTTGTGGCTGCTTTGTGTGATGTATTGTTGTCTCTACCTTCTTTCCCTTTGTGCTGTTGTCTGGGCCCAATAATGTTTGTACCATGTTTTGTGTTGCTATCATGTTGTGTTGCTACCACGTTGTGTTGCTACCATGTTATGTTGCTACCATGTTGTTGTTATGTTGTGCTACTGCCATATTGTGTTGCTTCCATGTTGTTGTCATGTTGTGTTGCTACCATGTTGTTGTCATGTTGTGTTGCTACCACGTTGTGTTGCTACCATGTTGTTGTCATGTTGTGTTGCTACCACGTTGTGTTGCTACCACGTTGTGTTGCTACCACGCTGTGTTGCTACCACGTTGTGTTGCTACCACGTTGTGTTGCTACCACGCTGTGTTGCTACCATGTTGTGTAGCTACCACGTTGTGTTGCTACCACGCTGTGTTGCTACCACGTTGTGTTGCTACCACCATGTGTTGCTACCACGTTGTGTTGCTACCATGTTGTTGTCATGTTGTGTTGCTACCATGTTGTGTTGCTACCACGTTGTGTTGCTACCACGTTGTGTTGTTACCACGCTGTGTTGCTACCACGCTGTGTTGCTACCACGCTGTGTTGCTACCACGTTGTGTTGCTACCACGTTGTGTTGCTACCACGTTGTGTTGCTACCATGTTGTTGTCATGTTGTGCTACTGCCATATTGTGTTGCTTCCATGTTGTTGTCATGTTGTGTTGCTACCACGTTGTGTTGCTACCACGCTGTGTTGCTACCACGTTGTGTTGCTACCACGCTGTGTTGCTACCACGCTGTGTTGCTACCACGTTGTGTTGCTACCACGTTGTGTTGCTACCACGTTGTGTTGCTACCATGTTGTTGTCATGTTGTGTTGCTACCATGTTGTGTTGCTACCATGTTGTGTTGCTACCACGTTGTGTTGCTACCACATTGTGTTGCTACCATGTTGTGTTGCTACCATGTTGTTGTTATGTTGTGCTACTGCCATATTGTGTTGCTACCATGTTGTTGTCATGTTGTGTTGCTACCATGTTGTGTTGCTACCATGTTGTTGTCATGTTGTGTTGCTACCATGCTGTGTTGCTACCACGTTGTGTTGCTACCACGTTGTGTTGCTACCATGTTGTGTTGCTACCATGTTGTTGTTATGTTGTGCTACTGCCATATTGTGTTGCTTCCATGTTGTTGTCATGTTGTGTTGCTACCATGTTGTTGTCATGTTGTGTTGCTACCATGTTGTTGTCATGTTGTGTTGCTACCACATTGTGTTACTACGATGTTGTGGTGCTACCATGTTGTTGTCATGTTGTGTTGCTACCATGCTGTGTTGTCATGTGTTGCTGCCTTGCTATGTTGTTGTCTTAGGTCTCTCTTGGTGTGATGTGTATTTTGTCCTATATTTATATTGTATTTATTTATTTTTTTAATCCCAGGCCCCCGTTCCCGCAGGAGGCCTTTTGCCTCTTGGTAGGCCATCTTTGTAAATAAAAATGTGTTCTTACCTGACTTGAATAGTTGAATAAAGGTTAAATAAAATTTAAATTAAATCTTCTAAGAACTCTTGTGTAGCTTGTGAGTGTCTTAGAGCAAAACAAAACGGACGCTACTGACATTTTTGTAAAAAAAAAAAAAAAAGACCAAGCCCCGAGACCCTTTGGGATCTGCCTCACAAAGCTCTAGCATAGCCCCCATTAATCACACACACTATGGTTGGTACCAACAGATGTCAAAGAAATAGACCAATCTGATGGTACAAGCACACAATGTTTAAAAGGGGTTAAAAGTCCGAATCACGCCAGCGGTGCAATGGAACTCGTTGGGTTAATCTTCTCGGAACGGAAAAGAATTGGGAGGGTCTCATTATCAGTCTTCCCAGAATGCTTTGTTGCAGGTTGATTTTTAGAATCGTTTGTTTTAATATGTACTTTCCTGCATGCATATTGATTGATTAATTGATCTTATACTATACAAAGATTAAATAACTTACATATTTCAAAACTAATCCAATCTGGAAGGGGGTTTGCAGTTGCATCACAAATCACCTAGCGCCATTTTGGAAGACCAAACACAGTCTGTTGGAAGTCCTACAATCGTCCACAATTGTCCTCCAATTGCCAACTATTTCGTTTGTATAAGGAAACATAAAACAGGGGCAGTGGGAGAAACTATTCAAGTACATATATTTTGAAAATGATCAAAAACAATGTAATGCTAGCTAGCTAGCTTGCTAAAGAAAGTTAGTGTGCAAGCTAAAATTTATAGTTGTAACTACAAATGCATTTGCAGTCACGGGTGAGTATCTCTCACAGTCACTAACAAACACAGTCACGGGTGAGTATCTCTCACAGTCACTAACAAACACAGTCTCGCCTGGGTATCTCTCACAGTCACTAACAAACACAGTCTCGCCTGGGTATCTCTCACAGTCACTAACAAACACAGTCACGGGTGAGTATCTCTCACAGTCACTAACAAACACAGTCACGGGTGAGTATCTCTCACAGTCACTAACAAACACAAACACAGTCACGGGTGAATATCTCTCACAGTCACTAACAAACACAAACACAGTCACGGGTAAGTATCTCTCACAGTCACTTCAAACACAGTCACCGGTGAGTAACTCTCAAATTCACTTCGAAAGGCATACTGGGAAATATGCAGATAAAGCTTTACAACTTACAATGTGTAAATCCGCCACCCCCTCTACATGTTTTCTACATGTGTTCTACATGTGTTCTACATGCGTTATTCTCTAATAAAGTTTTCAGTTCATTCAGAATTCGCATATTAACAATAGTCACCAACACTCTAGGGCTGTTAGTTTAACACTATTTCGGTGAGTCACACATGCACACTATAATAAAGTGAATTCTGATCTCATATTTGCTGTGGATATACAGCCCCTGGATCGTGACCTTCTCTCTGAAATCCTACAATCCCCCCCCCCCACCCAATAATCATTCATTATTCATTCAAGTGCTTTGATTGACCACCTGATCGTCATCTTAACGACGTGAAAGACGCCCAAACCATTCAAGTCACACCTCTGGTGAAATCAGTGACTATAAACCACACACAAATATATATATAAAAAGCATTTCCTGTAAAAACAAATCATCCTTCGCTGTTAGAACCCAGTCTGTCGATTTTAAAGTAATAATTTCCATTCGCCGCAGCCGCACATTAAGACAAAACAACACAGGGGAAAGTAAACCGCACATTAAGACAAAACAACACAGAGGAAAGTAAACCGCACATTAAGACATACAGACATTGAAAAACCAAAGGCAACAAGTAATATCGGGATTATGGGCATGGTAACAGTAATATGGAGAGCTGTATTTCATTTCCTGTAAAGCCCAAAGCTTTCAGTGGGGTGTTAAGAACAGATATCTGCTGCAGATAGTATCCAAGTAGGAGCAGTTAGAAGTGATGCAGTCGGCTGTCCATCTGCTCTGTTATCAGCGTGAGTCTTTGACTTCCCATCCCAAGCTGAGCTGCTACTAACGGCAACAGGAAAGCTATTGTAACACAGTAACTTTGACTGTGTTAAATCTAACACTTTCTTAGTGTGTGTATATGTGACCCACTGAAATAGTGTTAAACGTGGCTGTTGCAATGCCAGGATAGTGGGTTTGATTGTCGGGACCAAACATTAAACCAAATGGATACACGCACCACTGTAAGTGGCTTTGGATAAAGGATTCTTCTAAATGGATTTTATTCATATACTTCTAAATGTATATATACTGTAACTGAAGGAGCTTCACACAAACACAAAACCGTTCTCAGAGGGCCCTATTCGCTTTGTTTCACTGCAAAAGTATATATATATATATTTTTGTTGAGAACTTTTGACGGCAAATTCAGAGTAGAACAGTACAGAAACAAACGGAGCAACAAAACAACCCAGGAGAGTCTCTGCCAAGGCTTACACCAGACATCTGACAACAGGTAAAGAGAACAGACAGATCTGGGATGTGTCTGTAAGGATGGCAGACTGAAGATAGAAACTAATAACACAATGACGCACAAAAAAAAGAAGATGAATATGGGAGAAAATAGCATTGAAACTACAGTAAATTTAAAGGTCTGTTGGACGATATCATACAGATTGTTCTCTCTCACAACAAAGGAAGTAGTTTTGAGGTGGTTGGGGGGGGTGTAAAATTTAAACAATTTCCTGCACTGAAGATGTCTACGCTGGTCTGCTAACATAGCTAGTAAAGGGCCAGTGCACTACTTTTGTGATAAAAAAAACAAAATGCATTTGAATGTTTACCAACATTAGCAACTTGAGTCTGATAATTATCTGTACAAAACAGTTCATCTGAATTAAAAAAATAATGACTTGATATGTCTCCGTGTTTTCCTGAGTGGCACAGCGGTCTAAGGCACTGCATCTCAGTGCTAGAGGTGTCACTACAGTCCCTGGTTCAAATCCAGACTGTATCACATCGGCCCATGATTGAGCGGTGCACAATTGGCTCAGCGTCATCCTGGTTTAGCCGGGGTAGGTTCTGCCCCTGAACAAGGCAGTTAACCCACTGTTCCCCGGTAGGCCGTTATTATAAATAAGAATTTGTTCTTAACTGACTTGCCTGGTTAAATAAAAAAAATACTTTGCAAAATGCAACATATTTCAATGTGTAAACTGAAATGGTCTATTCATTCATTTTTCATTTTAGTAGAAGCTCTTGTCCAGAGCAACTTAGTGGATACATTTTGTAATACTTTTTTTTGTACTGGTCCCACTTGGGAATCAAACCCACAACCCTATGATTGCAAGTGCCATGCTCTACCAACTGAGCCACATCACATCTTCGCAAACCATCTGATGTCTAAATGTACTCAATAACTGTATTGGTCATTGTTTATCTCCATGGTGACAGAAAGTCAACAGGTACAAATGTAGTTGACCATCCTATGTACAATACAGCAATGTGCATTTACATGAAGTGGTTTGTAAGGATGGTAAATGAATACTGCACCTAAAGTGGTTGTTTTCTCATGTTATTTGATCAAGGAAAATATTTAATTCGACGTGGATGTTTTGTGTCTTTGCAAGAGTATTATTATTCACAAACTTTTATTTTTTTTTTACCAAAGAGGAGATGTCTATATCGGTCTGCTAATTAAGTCGCTCTGGATAAGAGCGTCTGCTAAATGACTTAAATGTAATGTTAAATGTAATGTAATACTAGTAATGGCCCAATGTACTACTTTTGTAAAAACAATGTCTTAAAAAACATTGGATCTTAATCTGATCACACTGTTGCAGAAGGACATTTCAAACTTAAAAGCTTCTGAATTTCCACTGACATTTCAGACTAGTTTTACGGTTATGAAAAATGTATCAACCCTTTCACTTATTTTTATGAAATTATGTCATTCATATTTCCTGTTTGCTGCAGGATTATTTTCCTGCTGTAAGAGACTGGTTCAAATTAAGATCCTACATTTGTATACTACTCTCTGCAAAACGCCCCCTCCTCTCCTCTCCTCTCTTCTCTCCTCTTCTCATCTCCTCCCCTGTTAGCTACACACAGAGCTATTCTCTCATTGTCATTAGAATCCTCAGATACTGTAGAAGCCGGTTTATTAGCGTTCTGTAGCTTCCACGGCAACGGTGGATTGCAAAGGTGGATGCTAAAAATATTATGTGGCTCAAGTGTGAAATAAGGAACAGGCAGAACAGCCTAGCTCTCTCTCTGGAGAAGGAAGGAGCAGGCAGAACAGCCTATCTCTCTCTCTCTGGAGAAGGAAGGAGCAGGCAGAACAGCCTAGCTCTCTCTCTCTCTGGAGAAGGAAGGAGCAGGCAGAACAGCCTTGCTCTTTGGAGAAAGAAGGAGCAGGCAGAACAGCCTAGCTCTCTCTCTGGAGAAAGAAGGAGCAGGCAGAACAGCCTAGCTCTCTCTCTCTGGAGAAGGAAGGAGCAGGCAGAACAGCCTAGCTCTATCTCTCTGGAGAAGGAAGGAGCAGGCAGAACAGCCTAGCTCTCTCTCTCTGGAGAAGGAAGGAGCAGGCAGAACAGCCTAGCTCTCTCTCTCTCTGGAGAAGGAAGGAGCAGGCAGAACAGCCTAGCTCTCTCTCTCTCTGGAGAAGGAAGGAGCAGGCAGAACAGCCTAGCTCTCTCTCTGGAGAAGGAAGGAGCAGGCAGAACAGCCTAGCTCTTTGGAGAAAGAAGGAGCAGGCAGAACAGCCTCGCTCTCTCTCTCTCTCTGGAGAAGGAAGGAGCAGGCAGAACAGCCTTGCTCTTTGGAGAAAGAAGGAGCAGGCAGAACAGCCTAGCTCTCTCTCTGGAGAAAGAAGGAGCAGGCAGAACAGCCTAGCTCTCTCTCTCTGGAGAAAGAAGGAGCAGGCAGAACAGCCTAGCTCTCTCTCTCTCTGGAGAAGGAAGGAGCAGGCAGAACAGCCTAGCTCTCTCTCTCTGGAGAAGGAAGGAGCAGGCAGAACAGCCTAGCTCTCTCTCTCTGGAGAAGGAAGGAGCAGGCAGAACAGCCTAGCTATCTCTCTGGAGAAGGAAGGAGCAGGCAGAACAGCCTTGCTCTCTCTCTCTGGAGAAGGAAGGAGCAGGCAGAACAGCCTAGCTCTCTCTCTGGAGAAGGACGGAGCAGGCAGAACAGCCTTGCTCATTGGAGAAAGAAGGAGCAGGCAGGACAGCCTAACTCATTGGAGAAAGAAGGAGCAGGCAGAACAGCCTAGCTCATTGGAGGAAGAAGGAGCAGACAGGACAGCCTAGCTCATTGGAGGAAGAAGGAGCAGGCAGGACAGCCTAGCTCATTGGAGAAAGAAGGAGCAGGCAGGACAGCCTAGCTCATTGGAGGAAGAAGGAGCAGACAGAACAGCCTAGCTCATTGGAGGAAGAAGGAGCAGACAGGACAGCCTAGCTCATTGGAGGAAGAAGGAGCAGACAGGACAGCCTAGCTCATTGGAGGAAGAAGGAGCAGACAGGACAGCCTAGCTCATTGGAGGAAGAAGGAGCAGACAGGACAGCCTAGCTCATTGGAGGAAGAAGGAGCAGACAGGACAGCCTAGCTCATTGGAGGAAGAAGGAGCAGGCAGGACAGCCTAACTCATTGGAGGAAGAAGGAGCAGGCAGGACAGCCTATCTTTCTCTGCATGTGAGAAATGTATTAGACAGCACCTCACAGCGCATGAGAGCCTTTCAAAGCATAGGGGTCGGGGATTTGCGATCAATGACACGAAGACTGGGAAAAATGAAAGCTGCTGGTTTTCCGTCCTCTTTGTCTCTCAACTGTAGGTACAATGGCAATATCCACGGAGGCGTCAACTGAATGCCAATGCAGGCTGTGGCATGAGTCCCAAATCACACCCTATTCCTTATGTACTGCACTACAGTTGACCAGAGGCATACATACGGGTGCACTATTCTACTATATGTTATTATTACTATGTGTAGTATAGTGCACTACTGTACATAATAGCGTGCTGATGAAAAGTAGGGCACTATAAAGGGAATAGAAAGCTGTTTGACACACACCCACAATGCCCTGTCAAGAGCCTCCCCACTGATAGAGCCAGGAATTTGACTTTCATTTACCACAGTTGAGTGAATGCTGGTTTCATTATATTACAGAATGGATGGCAGAGATTCTGATTCATAGAGTCAGTTGAGTCAATACTGGTTTCATTATATTACAGAATGGATGGCAGAGATTCTGATTCATAGAGTCAGTTGAGTGAATACTGGTTTCATTATATTATAGAATGGATGGCAGAGATTCTGATTCATAGAGTCAGTTGAGTGAATGCTGGTTTCATTATATTACAGAATGGATGGCAGAGATTCTGATTCATAGAGTCAGTTGA
>NC_068427.1:51781535-51789035 GCF_023373465.1 Oncorhynchus keta
TTATTATCTAGTGGACAGTGGGGTCAACACGCTGTATGACAGAGAAAGGGTTATCTAGTGGACAGTGGGGTCAACACGCTGTATGACAGAGAAGGGGTTATCTAGTGGACAGTGGGGTCAACACGCTGTATGACAGAGAAGGGGTTATTATCTAGTGGACAGTGGGGTCAACACACTGTATGACAGAGAAGGGGTTATTTAGTGGACAGTGGGGTCAACACGCTGTATGACAGAGAAGGGGTTATTATCTAGTGGACAGTGGGGTCAACACGCTGTATGACAGAGAAGGGTTATTATCTGGTGGACAGTGGGGTCAACATGCTGTATGACAGAGAAGGGGGTTATTATCTAGTGGACAGTGGGGTCAACACGCTGTATGACAGAGAAGGGTTATTATCTGGTGGACAGTGGGGTCAAACACACTGTATGACAGAGAAGGGGTTATTATCTAGTGGACAGTGGGGTCAACACACTGTATGACAGAGAAGGGGTTATCTAGTGGACAGTGGGGTCAACACGCTGTATGACAGAGAAGGGGTTATTATCTAGTGGACAGTGGGGTCAACACGCTGTATGACAGAGAAGGGGTTATTATCTAGTGGACAGTGGGGTCAACACGCTGTATGACAGAGAAGGGGTTATTATCTAGTGGACAGTGGGGTCAACACGCTGTATGACAGAGAAGGGGTTATTATCTAGTGGACAGTGGGGTCAACACACTGTATGACAGTGAAGGGTTATCTAGTGGACAGTGGGGTCAACACGCTGTATGACAGAGAAGGGGTTATTATCTAGTGGACAGTGGGGTCAACACGCTGTATGACAGAGACGGGGTTATTATCTGGTGGACAGTGGGGTCAACATGCTGTATGACAGAGAAGGGGTTATTATCTGGTGGACAGTGGGGTCAACATGCTGTATGACAGAGAAGGGGTTATTATCTAGTGGACAGTGGGGTCAACACGCTGTATGACAGAGAAGGGGTTATTATCTAGTGGACAGTGGGGTCAACACGCTGTATGACAGAGATACGGGGTTATTATCTGGTGGACAGTGGGGTCAACATGCTGTATGACAGAGAAGGGGTTATTATATTACAGAATGGATGGCTATCTAGTGGACAGTGGGGTCAACACGCTGTATGACAGAGAAGGGGTTATTATCTAGTGGACAGTGGGGTCAACACGCTGTATGACAGAGAAGGGGTTATTATCTAGTGGACAGTGGGGTCAACACGCTGTATGACAGAGAAGGGGTTATCTAGTGGACAGTGGGGTCAACACGCTGTATGACAGAGAAGGGGTTATTATCTAGTGGACAGTGGGGTCAACACGCTGTATGACAGAGAAGGGGTTATTATCTAGTGGACAGTGGGGTCAACACGCTGTATGACAGAGAAGGGGTTATTATCTAGTGGACAGTGGGGTCAACACGCTGTATGACAGAGAAGGGTTATTATCTAGTGGACAGTGGGGTCAACACGCTGTATGACAGAGAAGGGGTTATTATCTAGTGGACAGTGGGGTCAACACGCTGTATGACAGAGAAGGGTTATTATCTAGTGGACAGTGGGGTCAACACGCTGTATGACAGAGAAGGGGTTATTATCTAGTGGACAGTGGGGTCAACACGCTGTATGACAGAGAAGGGTTATTATCTAGTGGACAGTGGGGTCAACATGCTGTATGACAGAGAAGGGGTTATTGGCTAGTGGACAGTGGGGTCAACACGCTGTATGACAGAGAAGGGGTTATTATCTAGTGGACAGTGGGGTCAACACGCTGTATGACAGAGAAGGGGTTATTATCTAGTGGACAGTGGGGTCAACAAGCTGTATGACAGAGAAGGGGTTATTATCTAGTGGACAGTGGGGTCAACACGCTGTATGACAGAGAAGGGGTTATCTAGTGGACAGTGGGGTCAACACGCTGTATGACAGAGAAGGGGTTATTATCTAGTGGACAGTGGGGTCAACACGCTGTATGACAGAGAAGGGGTTATTATCTAGTGGACAGTGGGGTCAACATGCTGTATGACAGAGAAGGGGTTATTAGCTAGTGGACAGTGGGGTCAACACGCTGTATGACAGAGAAGGGGTTATTATCTAGTGGACAGTGGGGTCAACATGCTGTATGACAGAGAAGGGGTTATTATCTAGTGGACAGTGGGGTCAACACGCTGTATGACAGAGAAGGGGTTTATCTAGTGGACAGTGGGGTCAACACGCTGTATGACAGAGAAGGCATTATTATCTAGTGGACAGTGGGGTCAACACGCTGTATGACAGAGAAGGGGTTATCTAGAGGGACAGTGGGGTCAACACGCTGTATGACAGAGAAGGGGTTATTATCTAGTGGACAGTGGGGTCAACACGCTGTATGACAGAGAAGGGGTTATCTAGTGGACAGTGGGGTCAACACTCTGTATGACAGAGAAGGGGTTATTATCTAGTGGACAGTGGGGTCAACACGCTGTATGACAGAGAAGGGGTTATCTAGTGGACAGTGGGGTCAACACGCTGTATGACAGAGAAGGGGTTATTATCTAGTGGACAGTGGGGTCAACACGCTGTATGACAGAGAAGGGGTTATTATCTAGTGGACAGTGGGGTCAACAAGCTGTATGACAGAGAAGGGGTTATTATCTAGTGGACAGTGGGGTCAACACGCTGTATGACAGAGAAGGGGTTATTATCTAGTGGACAGTGGGGTCAACATGCTGTATGACAGAGAAGGGGTTATTATCTAGTGGACAGTGGGGTCAACACGCTGTATGACAGAGAAGGGGTTATTATCTAGTGGACAGTGGGGTCAACATGCTGTATGACAGAGAAGGGGTTATTATCTAGTGGACAGTGGGGTCAACACGCTGTATGACAGAGAAGGGGTTATCTAGAGGACAGTGGGGTCAACACGCTGTATGACAGAGAAGGGGTTATTATCTAGTGGACAGTGGGGTCAACACGCTGTATGACAGAGAAGGGGTTATCTAGAGGACAGTGGGGTCAACACGCTGTATGACAGAGAAGGGGTTATTATCTAGTGGACAGTGGGGTCAACACGCTGTATGACAGAGAAGGGGTTATCTAGTGGACAGTGGGGTCAACACGCTGTATGACAGAGAAGGGGTTATCTAGTGGACAGTGGGGTCAACACGCTGTATGACAGAGAAGGGGTTATTATCTAGTGGACAGTGGGGTCAACACGCTGTATGACAGAGAAGGGGTTATTATCTAGTGGACAGTGGGGTCAACACGCTGTATGACAGAGAAGGGGTTATTATCTAGTGGACAGTGGGGTCAACATGAAAACTCAGCGATAAGTTGTTGTATATAGAATACCTGCTGAGAAACAGCTGTGTTTGGGAATAGAATACATTTCTCAACCCTTCTTTGCCTGGCTTTCCGTCTTCGTATTATCATCCTGATGTGGATAAACAGACCGTTTTAACATATATAGTGGTACCCCTTTGCGACTCCAAGCCCAGCATAAGACTTGTTTTGGTATGTCTAAAATAGCACCCCATTCTCTATATAGTGCACCACTTTTGACCGGGGCTCATAAGGCTCGATACAGAAAATAGTGTGCCATTTGGGAACACGGGAGTGTGTTCTTGTCGATCATCTCCAACACTCTCCTGAGTTGAATAGTATAGCTCGCGGGACCTGCTTGTATCCTGCATGTAGCATTAGAATGGAGATAACTGATTGAGATAAGTCATTCATTCAACGAGTCAGGACTTCAGGAATCAAAGTGTCTGTGCGAGTGTATATACTGTAGCTATAAGCGATGTCCAACAAAGTCAAACATATTTTTTTTCTTGAAATGGGAATAACATAATTGAACATATATATATATATATATATATATATTGAACATGCACAAACACACACGCATATTCCTTACAGTGACCTGCCCTGCCATGTTATTCTGCTCTACCCACACTCTGAAACAGTATTGACCTCCTCCATCTAGAACCCTTCATCCTCTCCCAGATCAATTCTTCCCTGGATGATCAAAATGCCACAGGTGTATACGGTGTCTAACACTGCTCCTGTTAAAACTGGGCACTTTGACCACGCTGAAAGGATTGATTGATTGATTGATTGATTGATTGATTGATTGATTGATTGATCGATCAAAATGACATAAACAGTAGCAGTGTTTGTTGTTATACATGAGAATGAACATTCACAATAAAGAACAATAATCTGTTTCACACAGTTTATGATTTTATTTTTTGTTCATGCTTCAATGAAACTTAGTAACTAAAATATCTTATCGAGTGTGTTCAGCGGGAAATTCACATCAGACCGTATTTTACACATTAAATTCACATCAGACCGCATTTTACACTTTAAATTCACATCAGACCGTATTTTACACATTAAATTCACATCAGACCGTATTTTACACATTAAATTCACATCAGACCTCATTTTACACTTTAAATTCACATCAGACCGCATTTTACACTTTAAATTCACATCAGACCGTATTTTACACATTAAATTCACATCAGACCGCATTTTACACTTTAAATTCACATCAGACCGCATTTTACACTTTAAATTCACATCAGATCGTATTTTACACATTAAATTCACATCAGACCGTATTTTAAACATTAAATTCACATCAGATCGTATTTTACACATTAAATTCACATCAAATGGTATTTTACACATTAAATTCACATCAGATCGTATTTTACACATTAAATTCACATCAGATCGTATTTTACACATTAAATTCACATCAGATCGTATTTTACACATTAAATTCACATAAAGACCGTATTTTAAACATTAAATTCACATCAGACCGTATTTTACACATTAAATTCACATAAAGACCGTATTTTAAACATTAAATTCACATCAGACCGTATTTTACACATTAAATTCACATCAGATCGTATTTTACACATTAAATTCACATCAGACCGTATTTTACACATTAAATTCACATCAGATCGTATTTTACACATTAAATTCACATCAGACCGTATTTTACACATTAAATTCACATCAGATCGTATTTTACACATTAAATTCACATCAGACCGTATTTTACACTTTAAATTCACATCAGACCGTATTTTACACATTAAATTCACATCAGATCGTATTTTACACATTAAATTCACATCAGACCGTATTTTAAACATTAAATTCACATCAGATCGTATTTTACACATTAAATTCACATCAGATCGTATTTTACACATTAAATTCACATCAGACCGTATTTTACACTTTAAATTCACATCAGACCGTATTTTACACATTAAATTCACATCAGACCGTATTTTACACATTAAATTCACATCAGATCGTATTTTACACATTAAATTCACATCAGACCGTATTTTACACATTAAATTCACATCAGATCGTATTTTACACGTTAAATTCACATCAGACCGTATTTTACACATTAAATTCACATCAGACCGTATTTTACACATTAAATTCACATCAGACCGTATTTTACACATTAAATTCACATCAGACCGTATTTTACACTTTAAATTCACATCAGATCGTATTTTACACTTTAAAGTCACATCAGATCGTATTTTACACATTAAATTCACATCAGACCGTATTTTACACATTAAATTCACATCAGACCGTATTTTACACATTAAATTCACATCAGACCGTATTTTAAACATTAAATTCACATAAAGACCGTATTTTACACATTAAATTCACATCAGACCGTATTTTACACGTTAAATTCACATCAGACCGTATTTTACACATTAAATTCACATCAGACCGTATTTTACACATTAAATTCACATCAGATCGTATTTTACACATTAAATTCACATCAGATCGTATTTTACACATTCAATTCACATCAGACCGTATTTTACACATTAAATTCACATCAGACCGTATTTTAAACATTAAATTCACATAAAGACCGTATTTTACACATTAAATTCACATCAGACCGTATTTTACACGTTAAATTCACATCAGACCGTATTTTACACATTAAATTCACATCAGACCGTATTTTACACATTAAATTCACATCAGATCGTATTTTACACATTAAATTCACATCAGATCGTATTTTACACATTAAATTCACATCAGACCGTATTTTACACATTAAATTCACATCAGATCGTATTTTACACATTAAATTCACATCAGACCGTATTTTACACGTTAAATTCACATCAGACCGTATTTTACACATTAAATTCACATCAGACCGTATTTTACACATTAAATTCACATCAGACCGTATTTTAAACATTAAATTCACATAAAGAGTCTCTCCGGTGCTTTGATATCAGACCCTATTTGACTTTCTCAGGACATTCAGGTTAAACACAGCTTCTTCAATACGCAGCAGCATCCCTCCATGCCACACAGTGGGAGCAGACTCGTTTACCATGGAGACCCTGGCTGACAACATAATGTAACGGCCGTTGATGGAAGAAGGTGAGGACCAAGGTGCAGCGTGGTACGTGTTCGTCATTTATTAAATAGAACTGAACACTAAATAGAACGTAACAAACAAGAACAACCGAAACAGCTCCGTCGGGTACAAAACAGAAAGCAACTACCCACAAACACCAGGTGGGAACAGGCTGCCTAAGTATGGTTCTCAATCAGAGACAACGATTGACAGCTGCCTCTGATTGGGAACCATACCATGCCAAACACATAGAAATACAACACACGGAACAAAACAGAATGAAAAACATAGAATTCCCACCCCAACTCACGCCCTGACCAAACCAAAATAGAGACATAAGAATGAACTAAGGTCAGGACGTGACACTAGAGATGGAAGCTCTCTCTGGGCCTCCTGATGTGGTCCTAATCTGACTGCATTACCTCCTCGCTCTCCTGATTGGATTACATTACCTCCCCCCTCTCTGATTGGACTACATTACCTCCTCCCTCTCTGATTGGACTACATTACCTCCTCCCTCTCTGATTGGACTACATTACCTCCTCCCTCTCTGATTGGACTACATTACCTCATCCCTCTCTGATTGGACTACATTACCTCCTCCCTCTCTGATTGGACTACATTGCCTCCTCCCTCTCCTGATTGGACTACATTACCTCCTCCCTCTCCTGATTGGACGACATTAACTCATCCCTCTCCTGATTGGACGACATCACCTCCACAATCTCCTGATTGGATTACATTACCTCCTCCCTTTCCTGGTTGGATTACATTACCTCCTCCCTCTCCTGATTGGATTACATTACCTCCTCTCTCTCCTGATTGGACTACATTACCTCCTCCCTCTCCTGATTGGACTACATTACCTCCCCCCTCTCCTGATTGGACGACATTACCTCCTCCCTCTCCTGATTGGACTACATCACCTCCACAATCTCCTGATTGGATTACATTACCTCCTCCCTCTCCTGTTCTGACTATATTACCTCCTCCATCTCCTGATTGGATTACATTACCTCCTCCCTCTCCTGATTGGATTACATTACCTCCTCCC
>NC_068427.1:51796535-51917498 GCF_023373465.1 Oncorhynchus keta
GACAGTAGAGGACGGCTGGTGTTATGATAGCAGGGGACAGTAGAGGACGGCTGGTGTTATGATAGCAGGGGACAGTAGAGGACGGCTGGTGTTATGATAGCAGGGGACAGTAGAGGACTGCTGGTGTTATGATAGCAGGGGACAGTAGAGGACTGCTGGTGTTATGATAGCAGGGGACAGTAGAGGACTGCTGGTGTTATGATAGCAGGGGACAGTAGAGGACTGCTGGTGTTATGATAGCAGGGGACAGTAGAGGACGGCTGGTGTTATGATAGCAGGGGACAGTAGAGGACGGCTGGTGTTATGATAGCAGGGGACAGTAGAGGACTGCTGGTGTTATGATAGCAGGGGACAGTAGAGGACGGCTGGTGTTATGATAGCAGGGGACAGTAGAGGACGGCTGGTGTTATGATAGTAGGGGACAGTAGAGGACCTCTGGGCTTTGGTGTTATGATGGCAGGGGACAGTAGAGGACTGCTGGGCTTTGGTGTTATGATGGCAGGGGACAGTAGAGGACTGCTGGGCTTTGGGGTTATGATAGCACGGGACAGTAGAGGACGGCTGGGCTTTGGTGTTATGATGGCAGGGGACAGTAGAGGACTGCTGGGCTTTGGGGTTATGATAGCAGGAGACAGTAGAGGACTGCTGGGCTTTGGTGTTATGATAGTAGGGGACAGTAGAGGCTTCAGTGTGATGAAAGTAGAGGATGGCTGTAGAGAGGAGAGGAGAGGAGAGGAGAGGTGTAGGGGAGGGGAGATGGAGGGGAGGGGAGTGGAGTGGAGGTGGTGGGGACGTGATAGGAGAGGAATAGTGCCCTTTACAGGTGTTGGATCTTAATTTGATCCAGTTTGCTACACCTAGAAAATAATCCTACAGCAAAAGGAAATGTGACATTTTATGTGGATAATAATTAATGGACATTTTTTTGTAGGGGTTGATACATTTTTGGTTATGACAATATAAACATTAAACGCCTTTAACAAACTTTGCATACATTGAATACAGTTTTCAGTTTGCATGAAAAGTCTCAGCAGCAATAGAGTGATCAAATGAAGATGCAACATCTGTAGTAAATAGGTTGCCATTGCAGACACAGCCTAAAGGCGACAGCTGGTCTGTAGAATGTGTCCATGTTAAATGCCATTCATACGTTCCAACTCTCCTGGTGAGGAAGGATCACATCACAAGTTACCCCGACACGCGCCAAGAAGGCGTCAGCCGGGGTAGAGACTCAAAGACAGAGAGACAGAGAGTGAGAGAGAGAGAAGGAGAAATCAATGGAGGACGATCTCCTCTCTGTCCTCCTCAGTGCAACCAACACCTTTTTAAGTGATGAGAGAAAACGCCTGGACCCCAGTCTCAGCAGCCTCCCAGACAGACAGTCAGGCAGACAGACAGACAGACAGACAGACAGACAGACAGACAGACAGACAGACAGACAGACAGACAGTTAGGCAGGCAGGCAGGCAGGCAGGCAGGCAGGCAGGCAGGCAGACAGACAGACAGACAGACAGACAGACAGACAGACAGACAGACAGACAGACAGACAGACAGACAGACAGACAGACAGACAGACAGACAGACAGACAGACGCTCTGTTCCCTTGTCTGTCCAGAGAATGACCTAACCCCCACTTCACTCCTATCCATGTATATATCTAAACATCTGCAGATTTAAGTGTGAGACGTAAACCAGACTTATCACCCACTTCTATCCAAGTCTGAATCTGACATTGTATGGAGTCTGGTCAGGAGAGTGTACCAGACACAACTTATAAAGACGATCCTGCCAGGCCCCAGTCTTTTTCTAACGAGCCAAACAACTTGCAGAGCATCACAGCTAACAGAGACCAACGTACCCTCACCTCTGTGACCTTCCTGCTCCTACTGAGCCCTAACACAGCTTCCCCTTTATCTCTGCTGTTTCCTTCCCGAGTCTCTGGAGGCTAAAGTCTGTCTAACTGCTCTGTGACCCTATACCTCAGTCAATCCCCACTTCACTACGATCCAAGCCAACATCTGACACTGCAGAGAGAGAGAACTAGTATATCTCAGGTCCGACTTACAGAGACTGCAGCAGGTGAACAGCCAGGCACAGCGGCAGTCTTTTCCTAACGAGCCAAACAAGCTGCAGAGCAGACCAACACTCACTCACTCACCCTTGTGACCTTCCTGCCCTTTACTGACCCCTAACATACCTCCCCTGTCATCTCTGACATCTGAGCAAGTAGTACCTCACTCCCTGGTTCTGTCTATATATACAGTCAGATTGCATCCCAAATGGAACCATATTCCCTACATAGTGCACTACTTTTGACCAGAGCTCTATGGAACCCTATTCCCTATATAGTGCACTACTTTAGAACAGAGCCCTATGGAACCCTATTCCCTATATAGTGCACTACTTTAGAACAGAGCCCTATAGAACCCTATTCCCTACATAGTGCACTACTTTTGACCAAAGCTCTATGGACTTTCCTGTGGACCCTGGTCAAAAGAAGTGCACTAAAATTGGAATAAGGTGAACATTTGGGACAATAAAAAAGGCTTATCTCTGGAGGTGAACACCTATCTAACCAGCCACATTGGTAACGTATGTTATCCTGGGTGATAGAGGGGGGGGGTTGTTCTTCGAGGCAGACAGATGGTTTCCGTTCCCTGGACACATCCTCTCAATGTTCATTAAGAGGCCGGAGTCGTGGAGCTACTGCCACTTAATGATTCCATTGTAACAGGAGTCGTGGAGCTACTTAATGATCCCATTGTAACAGGAGTTGTGGAGCTACTTAATGATCCCATTGTAACAGGAGTCGTGGAGCTACTGTCACTTAATGATCCCATTGTAACAGGAGTCGTGGAGCTACTGCCACTTAATGATCCCATTGTAACAGGAGTCGTGGAGATACTGCCCATTGTAACAGGAGTAATGATCCCATTGTAACAGGAGTCGTGGAGCTACTGCCACTTAATGATCCCATTGTAACAGGAGTCGTGGAGCTACTTAATGATTCCATTGTAACAGGAGTCGTGGAGCTACTGCCACTTAATGATCCCATTGTAACAGGAGTCGTTGAGCTACTGCCACTTAATGATCCCATTGTAACAGGAGTCGTGGAGCTACTGCCACTTAATGATCCCATTGTAACAGGAGTCGTGGAGCTACTGCCACTTAATGATCCCATTGTAACAGGAGTCGTGGAGCTACTTAATGATCCCATTGTAACAGGAGTCGTGGAGCTACTTAATGATCCCATTGTAACAGGAGTTGTGGAGCCCATTGTAACAGGAGTCTTAATGATCCCATTGTAACAGGAGTTGTGGAGCTACTTAATGATCCCATTGTAACAGGAGTCGTTGAGCTACTGGCACTTAATGATCCCATTGTAACAGGAGTCGTGGAGCTACTTAATGATCCCATTGTAACAGGAGTCGTGGAGCTACTTAATGATCCCATTGTAACAGGAGTCGTGGAGCTACTGCCACTTAATGATCCCATTGTAACAGGAGTCGTGGAGCTACTTAATGATCCCATTGTAACAGGAGTCGTGGAGCTACTTAATGATCCCATTGTAACAGGAGTCGTGGAGCTACTTAATGATCCCATTGTAACAGGAGTCGTGGAGCTACTTAATGATCCCATTGTAACAGGAGTCGTGGAGCTACTGCCACTTAATGATCCCATTGTAACAGGAGTCGTGGAGCTACTTAATGATCCCATTGTAACAGGAGTCGTGGAGCTACTTAATGATCCCATTGTAACAGGAGTCGTGGAGCTACTGCCACTTAATGATCCCATTGTAACAGGAGTCGTGGAGCTACTTAATGATCCCATTGTAACAGGAGTCGTGGAGCTACTTAATGATCCCATTGTAACAGGAGTCGTGGAGCTACTGCCACTTAATGATCCCATTGTAACAGGAGTCGTGGAGCTACTTAATTGTCCCATTTTAACAGGAGTCGTGGAGCTACTTAATGATCCCATTGTAACAGGAGTCGTTGAGCTACTTAATGATCCCATTGTAACAGGAGTCGTGGAGCCACTTAATGATACCATTGTAACAGGAGTCGTGGAGCTACTGTCACTTAATGATCCCATTGTAACAGGAGTCGTGGAGCTACGTAATGATCCCATTTTAACGGGAGTCGTGGAGCTACTTAATGATCCCATTGTAACAGGAGTCGTGGAGCTACTTAATGATCCCATTGTAACAGGAGTCGTTGAGCTACTTAATGATCAAATCAAATCAAATCAAATCACATTTATTTATATAGCCCTTCGTACATCAGCTGATATCTCAAAGTGCTGTACAGAAACCCAGCCTAAAACCCCAAACAGCAAACAATGCAGGTGTAAAAGCACGGTGGCTAGGAAAACTCCCTAGAAAGGCCAAAACCTAGGAAGAAACCTAGAGAGGAACCGGGCTATGTGGGGTGGCCAGTCCTCTTCTGGCTGTGCCGGGTAGAGATTATAACAGAACATGACCAAGATGTTCAAATGTTCATAAATGACCAGCATGGTCGAATAATAATAAGGCAGAACAGTTGAAACTGGAGCAGCAGCACAGTCAGGTGGACTGGGGACAGCAAGGAGCCATCATGTCAGGTAGTCCTGGGGCACGGTCCTAGGGCTCAGGTCCTCCGAGAGAGAGAAAGAAAGAGAGAATTAGAGAGAGCATATGTGGGGTGGCCAGTCCTCTTCTGGCTGTGCCGGGTGGAGATTATAACAGAACATGGCCAAGATGTTCAAATGTTCATAAATGACCAGCATGGTTGAATAATAGTAAGGCAGAACAGTTGAAACTGGAGCAGGAGCATGGCCAGGTGGACTGGGGACAGCAAGGAGTCATCATGTCAGGTAGTCCTGGGACATGGTCCTAGGGCCCAGGCCAGTTGAAACTGGAGCAGCAGCATGGCCAGGTGGACTGGGGACAGCAAGGAGTCATCATGTCAGGTAGTCCTGGGGCATGGTCCTAGGGCTCAGGTCCTCCGAGAGAGAGAAAGAAAGAGAGGAGAGAATTAGAGAACGCACACTTAGATTCACACAGGACACCGAATAGGACAGGAGAAGTACTCCAGATATAACAAACTGACCCTAGCCCCGACACATAAACTACTGCAGCATAAATACTGGAGGCTGAGACAGGAGGGGTCAGGAGACACTGTGGCCCCATCCGAGGACACCCCGGACAGGGCCAAACAGGAAGGATATAACCCCACCCACTTTGCCAAAGCACAGCCCCCACACCACTAGAGGGATATCTTCAACCACCAACTTACCATCCTGAGACAAGGCCGAGTATAGCCCACAAAGATCTCCGCCACGGTACAACCCAAGGGGGGCGCCAACCCAGACAGGCCGACCACAACAGTGGATCAACCCACCCAGGTGACGCACCCCCCCCCAGGGACGGCACGAGAGAGCCCCAGCAAGCCAGTGACCCACTGAAGAGATGAGTCTTCAGTAAAGACTTAAAGGTTGAGACCGAGTTTGCGTCTCTGACATGGGTGATCTGACTTAATGATCCCATTGTAACAGGAGTCGTGGAGCTACTGCCACTTAATGATCCCATTGTAACAGGAGTCGTTGAGCTACTGCCACTTAATGATCCCATTGTAACAGGAGTCGTGGAGCTACTTAATGATCCCATTGTAACAGGAGTCGTGGAGCTACTTAATGATCCCATTGTAACAGGAGTCGTGGAGCTACTTAATGATCCCATTGTAACAGGAGTCGTGGAGCTACTTAATGATCCCATTGTAACAGGAGTCGTGGAGCTACTTAATGATCCCATTGTAACAGGAGTCGTGGAGCTACTGCCACTTAATGATCCCATTGTAACAGGAGTCGTGGAGCTACTTAATGATCCCATTGTAACAGGAGTCGTGGAGCTACTTAATGATCCCATTGTAACAGGAGTCGTGGAGCTACGTCTGGGTAAGACACACCAATGCGTTTGAAATGGGACCCTATTCCCTGGTATTGTCCACTACTTTTGACCAGAGTTAATTAAATGAAGCCCAGAATATGGTGGCTCGTACTGAAATTGTGTTTTTGTTTTTTTGTGGCAGGTCATGAAGGCCTCTGTAGAGCACGCAGACACTCAATAAGAGTTGGAAGGCCTCTGTAGAGCACGCAGACACTCAATAAGAGTTAGAAGGCCTCTGTAGAGCACGCAGACACTCAATAAGAGTTAGAAGGCCTCTGTAGAGCACGCAGACACTCAGTAAGAGTTAGAAGGCCTCTGTAGAGCACGCAGACACTCAATAAGAGTTAGAAGGCCTCTGTAGAGCACGCAGACACTCAGTAAGAGTTAGAAGGCCTCTGTAGAGCACGCAGACACTCAATAAGAGTTAGAAGGCCTCTGTAGAGCACGCAGACACTCAGTAAGAGTTAGAAGGCCTCTGTAGAGCACGCAGACACTCAGTAAGAGTTAGAAGGCCTCTGTAGAGCACGCAGACACTCAGTAAGAGTCAGAAGGCCTCTGTAGAGCACGCAGACACTCAATAAGAGTTAGAAGGCCTCTGTAGAGCACGCAGACACTCAGTAAGAGTTAGAAGGCCTCTGTAGAGCACGCAGACACTCAATAAGAGTTAGAAGGCCTCTGTAGAGCACGCAGACACTCAATAAGAGTTGGAAGGCCTCTGTAGAGCACGTCAATAAGAGTTGGAAGGCCTCTGTAGAGCACGCAGACACTCAATAAGAGTTGGAAGGCCTCTGTAGAGCACGCAGACACTCAATAAGAGTTGGAAGGCCTCTGTAGAGCACGCAGACACTCAATAAGAGTTGGAAGGCCTCTGTAGAGCACGCAGACACTCAGTAGAGTTAGAAGGCCTCTGTAGAGCACGCAGACACTCAATAAGAGTTGGAAGGCCTCTGTAGAGCACGCAGACACTCAATAAGAGTTGGAAGGCCTCTGTAGAGCATGCAGACACTCAATAAGAGTTAGAAGGCCTCTGTAGAGCACGCAGACACTCAATAAGAGTTAGAAGGCCTCTGTAGAGCATTTGACACTCAATAAGAGTTAGAAGGCCTCTGTAGAGCACGCAGACACTCAATAAGAGTTAGAAGGCCTCTGTAGAGCACGCAGACCCTCAATAAGAGTTGGAAGGCCTCTGTAGAGCACGCAGACACTCAGTAAGAGTTAGAAGGCCTCTGTAGAGCACGCAGACACTCAATAAGAGTTAGAAGGCCTCTGTAGAGCACGCAGACACTCAGTAAGAGTTGGAAGGCCTCTGTAGAGCACGCAGACACTCAATAAGAGTTAGAAGGCCTCTGTAGAGCACGCAGACACTCAATAAGAGTTAGAAGGCCTCTGTAGAGCACGCAGACACTCAGTAAGAGTTAGAAGGCCTCTGTAGAGCATGCAGACACTCAATAAGAGTTAGAAGGCCTCTGTAGAGCACGCAGACACTCAGTAAGAGTTAGAAGGCCTCTGTAGAGCACGCAGACACTCAATAAGAGTTAGAAGGCCTCTGTAGAGCATGCAGACACTCAATAGAGTTAGAAGGCCTCTGTAGAGCACGCAGACACTCAATAAGAGTTAGAAGGCCTCTGTAGAGCACGCAGACCCTCAATAAGAGTTGGAAGGCCTCTGTAGAGCACGCAGACACTCAGTAAGAGTTAGAAGGCCTCTGTAGAGCACGCAGACACTCAATAAGAGTTAGAAGGCCTCTGTAGAGCACGCAGACACTCAATAAGAATTGGAAGGCCTCTGTAGAGCATGCAGACACTCAATAAGAGTTAGAAGGCCTCTGTAGAGCACGCAGACACTCAATAAGAGTTAGAAGGCCTCTGTAGAGCATTTGACACTCAATAAGAGTTAGAAGGCCTCTGTAGAGCACGCAGACACTCAATAAGAGTTAGAAGGCCTCTGTAGAGCACGCAGACACTCAATAAGAGTTAGAAGGCCTCTGTAGAGCACGCAGACACTCAGTAAGAGTTAGAAGGCCTCTGTAGAGCATGCAGACACTCAGTAAGAGTTAGAAGGCCTCTGTAGAGCACGCAGACACTCAATAAGAGTTAGAAGGCCTCTGTAGAGCACGCAGACACTCAGTAAGAGTCAGAAGGCCTCTGTAGAGCACGCAGACACTCAATAAGAGTTAGAAGGCCTCTGTAGAGCACGCAGACACTCAGTAAGAGTTAGAAGGCCTCTGTAGAGCACGCAGACACTCAGTAAGAGTTAGAAGGCCTCTGTAGAGCATGCAGACACTCAGTAAGAGTTAGAAGGCCTCTGTAGAGCATGCAGACACTCAGTAAGAGTCAGAAGGCCTCTGTAGAGCACGCAGACACTCAGTAAGAGTTAGAAGGCCTCTGTAGAGCACGCAGACACTCAATAAGAGTTAGAAGGCCTCTGTAGAGCACGCAGACACTCAATAAGAGTTAGAAGGCCTCTGTAGAGCACGCAGACACTCAATAAGAGTTAGAAGGCCTCTGTAGAGCACGCAGACACTCAATAAGAGTTAGAAGGCCTCTGTAGAGCACGCAGACACTCAATAAGAGTTAGAAGGCCTCTGTAGAGCACGCAGACACTCAGTAAGAGTCAGAAGGCCTCTGTAGAGCACGCAGACACTCAATAAGAGTTGGAAGGCCTCTGTAGAGCACGCAGACACTCAATAAGAGTTAGAAGGCCTCTGTAGAGCACGCAGACACTCAATAAGAGTTAGAAGGCCTCTGTAGAGCACGCAGACCCTCAATAAGAGTTGGAAGGCCTCTGTAGAGCACGCAGACACTCAGTAAGAGTTAGAAGGCCTCTGTAGAGCATGCAGACACTCAATAAGAGTTAGAAGGCCTCTGTAGAGCACGCAGACACTCAATAAGAGTTGGAAGGCCTCTGTAGAGCACGCAGACACTCAATAAGAGTTAGAAGGCCTCTGTAGAGCACGCAGACACTCAATAAGAGTTGGAAGGCCTCTGTAGAGCACGCAGACACTCAATAAGAGTTAGAAGGCCTCTGTAGAGCACGCAGACACTCAGTAAGAGTTAGAAGGCCTCTGTAGAGCACGCAGACACTCAATAAGAGTTAGAAGGCCTCTGTAGAGCACGCAGACACTCAATAAGAGTTGGAAGGCCTCTGTAGAGCACACAGACACTCAGTAAGAGTTAGAAGGCCTCTGTAGAGCACGCAGACACTCAATAAGAGTTAGAAGGCCTCTGTAGAGCACGCAGACACTCAGTAAGAGTTAGAAGGCCTCTGTAGAGCACGCAGACACTCAGTAAGAGTTAGAAGGCCTCTGTAGAGCATGCAGACACTCAGTAAGAGTTAGAAGGCCTCTGTAGAGCACGCAGACACTCAGTAAGAGTTAGAAGGCCTCTGTAGAGCACGCAGACACTCAGTAAGAGTTAGAAGGCCTCTGTAGAGCACGCAGACACTCAATAAGAGTTAGAAGGCCTCTGTAGAGCACGCAGACACTCAATAAGAGTTAGAAGGCCTCTGTAAGGCAGACACTCTGTAGAGCACGCAGACACTCAATAAGAGTTAGAAGGCCTCTGTAGAGCACCTCTGTAGAGCATGCAGACACTCAATAAGAGTTGGAAGGCCTCTGTAATAAGAGCACGTAGAGCAGACACTCAATAAGAGTTAGAAGGCCTCTGTAGAGCACGCAGACACTCAATAAGAGTTGGAAGGCCTCTGTAGAGCACGCAGACACTCAGTAAGAGTTAGAAGGCCTCTGTAGAGCATGCAGACACTCAATAAGAGTTAGAAGGCCTCTGTAGAGCACGCAGACACTCAATAAGAGTTGGAAGGCCTCTGTAGAGCACGCAGACACTCAATAAGAGTTAGAAGGCCTCTGTTTTGACACGCAGACCCTCAATAAGAGTTGAAGGCCTCTGTAGAGCACGCAGACACTCAGTAAGAGTTAGAAGGCCTCTGTAGAGCATGCAGACACTCAATAAGAGTTAGAAGGCCTCTGTAGAGCACGCAGACACTCAATAAGAGTTGGAAGGCCTCTGTAGAGCACGCAGACACTCAATAAGAGTTAGAAGGCCTCTGTAGAGCACGCAGACACTCAATAAGAGTTAGAAGGCCTCTGTAGAGCATTTGACACTCAATAAGAGTTAGAAGGCCTCTGTAGAGCACGCAGACACTCAATAAGAGTTGGAAGGCCTCTGTAGAGCATTTGAGACTCAATAAGAGCTAGAGAGCACACTCAATAAGAGTTGGAAGGCCTCTGTAAGCACACAGACACTCAGTAAGAGTTAGAAGGCCTCTGTAGAGCACGCAGACACTCAATAAGAGTTAGAAGGCCTCTGTGAGCACGACACTCAGTAAGAGTTAGAAGGCTCTGTAGAGCTCAGTAAGAGCACTCTGTAGAGCACGTTTCAATAAGAGTTAGAAGGCCTCTGTGCAGACACTCAATAAGAGTTAGAAGGCCTCTGTAGAGCATGCAGACACTAACAAGAGTCAGAAGGCCTCTGTAGAGCAAGCAGACACTCAGTAAGAGTTAGAAGGCCTCTGTGAGCACGCAGACACTCAATAAGAGTTAGAAGGCCTCTGTAGAGCACGCAGACACTCAATAAGAGTTAGAAGGTCTCTGTAGAGCACGCAGACACTCAATAAGAGTTAGAAGGCCTCTGTAGAGCACGCAGACCCTCAATAAGAGTTGGAAGGCCTCTGTAGAGCACGCAGACACTCAGTAAGAGTTAGCCTCTAGAGCATGCAGACACTCAATAAGAGTTAGAAGGCCTCTGTAGAGCACGCAGACACTCAATAAGAGTTAGAAGGCCTCTGTAGAGCACGCAGACACTCAATAAGAGTTAGAAGGCCTCTGTAGAGCATTTGACACTCAATAAGAGTTAGAAGGCCTCTGTAGAGCACGCAGACACTCAATAAGAGTTAGAAGGCCTCTGTAGAGCACGCAGACACTCAATAAGAGTTGGAAGGCCTCTGTAGAGCACACAGACACTCAGTAAGAGTTAGAAGGCCTCTGTAGAGCACGCAGACACTCAATAAGAGTTAGAAGGCCTCTGTAGAGCACGCAGACACTCAGTAAGAGTTAGAAGGCCTCTGTAGAGCACGCAGACACTCAGTAAGAGTTAGAAGGCCTCTGTAGAGCACGCAGACACTCAGTAAGAGTTAGAAGGCCTCTGTAGAGCACGCAGACACTCAGTAAGAGTCAGAAGGCCTCTGTAGAGCACGCAGACACTCAGTAAGAGTTAGAAGGCCTCTGTAGAGCACGCAGACACTCAATAAGAGTCAGAGAGCACGACACTCAGTAAGAGTTAGAAGGCCTCTGTAGAGCACGCAGACACTCAATAAGAGTTAGAAGGCCTCTGTAGAGCACGCAGACACTCAATAAGAGTTAGAAGGCCTCTGTAGAGCACGCAGACACTCAGTAAGAGTTAGAAGGCCTCTGTAGAGCACGCAGACACTCAATAAGAGTTAGAAGGCCTCTGTAGAGCACGCAGACACTCAATAAGAGTTAGAAGGCCTCTGTAGAGCACGCAGACACTCAATAAGAGTTGGAAGGCCTCTGTAGAGCACGCAGACACTCAGTAAGAGTTAGAAGGCCTCTGTAGAGCACGCAGACACTCAATAAGAGTTAGAAGGCCTCTGTAGAGCACGCAGACACTCAATAAGAGTTAGAAGGCCTCTGTAGAGCACGCAGACACTCAATAAGAGTTAGAAGGCCTCTGTAGAGCACGCAGACACTCAATAAGAGTTAGAAGGCCTCTGTAGAGCACGCAGACACTCAGTAAGAGTTAGAAGGCCTCTGTAGAGCACGCAGACACTCAGTAAGAGTTAGAAGGCCTCTGTAGAGCACGCAGACACTCAATAAGAGTTAGAAGGCTCTGTAGAGCACGCAGACAATCAATAAGAGTTAGAAGGCACTCAATAAGAGTTAGAAGGCCTCTGTAGAGCACGCAGACACTCAATAAGAGTTGGAACCTCTGTAAGCATTGACACTCAATAAGAGTTAGAAGGCCTCTGTAGAGCACGCAGACACTCAATAAGAGTTGGAAGGCCTCTGTAGAGCACGCAGACACTCAATAAGAGTTAGAAGGCCTCTGTAGAGCACGCAGACACTCAATAAGAGTTAGAAGGCCTCTGGAGAGCACGCAGACACTCAGTAAGAGTCAGAAGGCCTCTGTAGAGCACGCAGACACTCAATAAGAGTTGGAAGGCCTCTGTAGAGCACGCAGACACTCAATAAGAGTTGGAAGGACAGTCATGTCAGGGTTAGTGGTGGTAGACCGCATTCTGTTCACTTCCTAGAATTGCAATGATTCTATGATTCCGTTCCTCACATCCTATATACACTGAGTGTAGAAAACATTAGGAAAACCTGCTCTTTCCATGACAAAGACTGACCACGTGAATCCAGGCGAAAGCTATGATCCCTTATTGGTGTCACTTGTTAAATCCACTTTCTAGTGTTTGGTATACTCAGTGTATGTTCTCAGTGTTTTTGTTTCTTAATGTTTGGTATACTCAGTGTACAGTATGTTCTCAGTGTTTTTGTTTTGACAAATGATAGATGGCGATTGAAATAGGAGAATTTGAACCCGAACGGTGCAGCGGTCTAAGGCACTGCATCTCAGTGCAAGAGACGTCACTACAGACCCTGATTTGAATTCAGGCTGTATCACATCCGGCTGTGATCGGGAGTCCCACAGGGCGGCGCACAATTGTCACAGCGTCGTCCGGGTTTGGCCTTCATTGTCAATAAGAATGTGTTCTTAGCTGACTTGCCTAGCTAAATAAAGGTTAAATAAAAATTAAATCATAAGAAAAGTACAGAAATTAGGCTCAGCCATTTCCATCAATTTGAAGAGGTGATGACACATCCCTAGACATAGAGCTCTGGCCTGAAGTAGTGCACTGCTCACACCCACCTGCCCAAATAAAGCATTTGACCTTTCCATTGTGTTAACAATGGAGAATTGGTTGATATCCAGTGTTTTAATTATGTGTTTTTTTCAAGAGAATTGACAAGAAAAGTATCATCCAACCCACCGGGTATTTAACTGCAGCCTCATATGTCATGTTTTGCATTACTTGCTTTTGTGAAGTCTACCAACCTTGCCAGTAGGCATGCCAGCTAAGCTAGTCAGATAAGCTAGCTCCTCTAACATGAGTGATAACCTGAAATGGCTTCATGGTAGCTAATTAGACAAGCTAGCTCCTCTAACATGAGTGATAACCTGAAATGGCTTTATGGTATCTAATTAGACAAGCTAGCTCCTCTGACATGAGTGATGACCTGAAATGGCTTCATGGTAGCTAATTAGACAAGCTAGCTCCTCTGACATGAGTGATAACCTGAAATGGCTTCATGGTAGCTAGTTAGACAAGCTAGCTCCTCTGACATGAGTGATGACCTGAAATGGCTTCATGGTAGCTAATTAGACAAGCTAGCTCCTCTGACATGAGTGATAACCTGAAATGGCTTCATGGTAGCTAATTAGACAAGCTAGCTCCTCTGACATGAGTGATAACCTGAAATGGCGTCATGGTAGCTTATTAGACAAGCTAGCTCCTCTGACATGAGTGATAACCTGAAATGGCTTCATGGTAGCTAATTAGACAAGCTAGCTCCTCTGACATGAGTGATAACCTGAAATGGCTTCATGGTAGCTAATTAGACAAGCTAGCTCCTCTGACATGAGTGATAACCTGAAATGGCTTCATGGTAGCTAATTAGACAAGCTAGCTCCTCTGACATGAGTGATAACCTGAAATGGCTTCATGGTAGCTAATTAGACAAGCTAGCTCCTCTGACATGAGTGATAACCTGAAATGGCTTCATGGTAGCTAATTAGACAAGCTAGCTCCTCTGACATGAGTGATAACCTGAAATGGCTTCATGGTAGCTAGTTAGACAAGCTAGCTCCTCTGACATGAGTGATGACCTGAAATGGCTTCATGGTAGCTAATTAGACAAGCTAGCTCCTCTGACATGAGTGATAACCTGAAATGGCTTCATGGTAGCTAATTAGACAAGCTAGCTCCTCTGACATGAGTGATAACCTGAAATGGCTTCATGGTAGCTAATTAGACAAGCTAGCTCCTCTGACATGAGTGATAACCTGAAATGGCTTTATGGTATCTAATTAGACAAGCTAGCTCCTCTGACATGAGTGATAACCTGAAATGGCTTCATGGTAGCTAATTAGACAAGCTAGCTCCTCTGACATGAGTGATAACCTGAAATGGCTTCATGGTAGCTAATTAGACAAGCTAGCTCCTCTGACATGAGTGATAACCTGAAATGGCGTCATGGTAGCTTATTAGACAAGCTAGCTCCTCTGACATGAGTGATGACCTGAAATGGCTTTATGGTAGCTAATTAGACAAGCTAGCTCCTCTGACATGAGTGATAACCTGAAATGGCTTCATGGTAGCTAATTAGACAAGCTAGCTCCTCTGACATGAGTGATAACCTTCTTCAACAAGATTTAGATGCAAGTGGCTGTTCCACTGGTTGTCATAAGGTGTATGCACCAATTTGTAAGTCGCTTCTGGATAAGAGCGTTCTGGTTCTAAATGACTTAAATGTAAATGTAAATGATAACCTGAAAGGGCTTCATGGTAGCTAATTAGACAAGCTAGCTCCTCTGACATGAGTGATAACCTGAAATGGCGTCATGGTAGCTAATTAGACAAGCTAGCTCCTCTGACATGAGTGATAACCTGAAATGGCGTCATGGTAGCTTATTAGACAAGCTAGCTCCTCTGACATGAGTGATAACCTGAAATGGCGTCATGGTAGCTAATTAGACAAGCGAGCTCCTCTGACATGAGTGATAACCTGAAATGGCTTCATGGTAGCTAATTAGACAAGCTAGCTCCTCTGACATGAGTGATAACCTGAAATGGCTTCATGGTAGCTAATTAGACAAGCTAGCTCCTCTGACATGAGTGATAACCTGAAAGGGCTTCATGGTAGCTAATTAGACAAGCTAGCTCCTCTGACATGAGTGATAACCTGAAAGGGCTTCATGGTAGCTAATTAGACAAGATAGCTCCTCTGACATGAGTGATAACCTGAAATGGCTTCATGGTAGCTAATTAGACAAGCTAGCTCCTCTGACATGAGTGATAACCTGAAATGGCTTCATGGTAGCTAATTATGAGGTTGGAACCTCTCTGGACTAAAACCAACTTCATAAAATTGCTAGGTGGCTAGTAGAATTACAGAGAAAAAAAACGTTTATTTTAAGCGTATTATTTTGGAATTCTTTTTTATACAGGACAAATCTTGGTGGGCATATGCCCCTGTGCCCCTTACGGGCATGATGCCTCGGTTCACACATTGGGATTCAAGTGTGACTTTAATGTATTATAGAACACAGTTTCCCTTATTCCCTCCCCAGATAAATATAAATATATTCAGCTTTTTGGTTTTTGTTGTTCTAATTTTCCTACAACACAACACCATGGCTAACACATTAATGCCACATTTGTCATTTTAATTGATCGAGCTAAAGCCTCTTTCCTGTGTGAAAATTACAATTCTAATATGGTCAGTGATTCAATCCCTCAAGACCACTTATAATAGGAAGAGTGTAGGATGCGTCACAAACTGCAACCTATACACTATAGAGTGCACTACGAGAGAGAGAGAGAGAGAGAGAGAGAGAGAGAGAGAGAGAGAGAGAGAGAGAGAGAGAGAGAGAGAGAGAGAGAGATACATTAATTCTGTCAGACCTGGGCCTTGAGAGCAGAGGTCTTCACGGATCCACCTGTAACCGAATACCCGATCTGGGATCCGAGCGGGTCCGGACCCAGAATTCTAAATGATGTCACAGGTCTGGGTCAGTACTGTTAAGATTGTCACGGGTCTCAGGTAGGTGTCGACCGATTAATCAGAGTGACCGATTAATTAGCGCTGATTTCAAGTTTTCATAACAATCGGAAATTGGTATTTTTGGACGACGATTTTAGATTCTTTTTTTTACGCCTTTATTTAACGAGGCAAGTCAGTTACGAACACATACTTATTTTCAATGGCGGACTAGGAACAGTGGGTTAACTGCCTTGTTCAGGGGCAGAACGACAGATTTGTACCTTGTCAGCTCATTGCAATCATAGTCAGTGTATATGCAACAGTTTGGGCCACCTAATTTGCCAGACTTTTACGTAATTATGACATTATGGCAACTAATAGTCTATTACATCATGAGTAGTCTTGGTTGGTTGCTGTCTCTCCCTCGCTCCTCTCTGCTCCCCATTTCTCCCTCCTCCCTGCTCCCCGTTTCTCCCTCCTCCCTCCCTCCTCCCTGCTCCCCGTTTCTCCCTCCTCCCTCCTCCCTGCTCCACGTTTCTCCCTCCTCCTCCCTGCTCCCCATTTCTCCCTCCTCCAGACCACCACCAGGGGGACTTAGAGGTACCCAGCGTCATTACTCCAGACCACCACCAGTGGGACTTAGAGGTACCCAGCGTCATTACTCCAGACCACCACCAGGGGGAGTTAGAGGTACCCAGCATCACGGCTTAATTTCTCCAGACCACCACCAGGGGGAGTAATGAGAGCACTCATTATGCATTTGGGTCCCAACGTTTTTATATGACCAATTGTATCAAGTGGTTCCAATGATGAATTTCACGCGAGCCACCCGTCCCTGGTGACTTTCTTCAGATAAGATGGCTGACAAAACATTAAAGTGGAAGCAAATGTAAGTAGTTATAACGTCATAATGAGTCAAGCAAAAAAACATTTACAATTGAGAGGAATATGTTAGTTAATGTAGAGACAAACGATTGTGCATATTTTTTGTCATAAAGTTAATATTTACGAAAATCGCTGACTAGCTAACATTAGCCAGCTAGCTAGCTAGTGTTATGACATGAGCATGAATTTGTAATGTGTTGTTTAATGTTTTAGGGACCCCTGAGAAAACCAGAAAACCAGGCTGGATGTAAAGAATCTAGCTAACTAAAGCATTTACTGCAGATTGAATGTACAATTGTGTTAGCTTGCCTTGCTTATATTTACCATGCAATACAGCTGAAGTAACATAGCTAGCTAACTATTTATTTGCTTATTGAGTAGTGGAGAATAAAAATAACTGTATGCCTATGGACGTGTAACTAGCTACAGTATGTAGCCAATCTGTGTTTGGACCCTAAAACTTTTGGTATGAATTTTAGTTCAGAACCTATCTATGAACCTCAGCTATTATAGTTGTTGTATCGACTTCAAGTCTGAATGGCATTAATGACGCCTATGGATAGAGTAGAATATAATAACTTTATTGTGCCAAGGATGCAAGTCCTATATACATGTACTGTAGTTATTACCACAATATATTCACTGATCATGTACTGTAGTTATCACCAAGCATGAGATCCCCACATTGTAGCATGTACATTGAATATATTCACTGATCATGTACTCTTCCTTGGCAAATAAAGGTGCGGTTCAGGTATGAATCTCTGTGAGACATTCTTCTTCAGTCATATCCAATACTAGGTGTATCAAACTCCATTCTTTGAATGATGCTGTGACCCAAGCCCAGCTCAGATAATCCCTACCATTGTGACGCAGAGTTGTCATAATGCTTCAGCAAATGCACATTATACAAGAGGCTTTGGTAGACACAATGTAACTAACCTGATTTATGTCCCTCTAACTACGCCTCTGCTGATCCTATCGCTATTGTATGCAGTAATAATGTGCCTATGAACCAGATTTACACTGTTAGCACTGAGGCGTTGCGCCCTAGGAGGAAGACCACTGTGTGCAGCTCACCCTGCACTAACATGAATAACATGAGAATATGTACTGCTGCTAAGCTTCCCAGTAAAGCAATGAGAACAAGAAAGCATCCCAGAAGAAAAATTCTCAAAAAAGCCCACATTAACATTTGAAGCTTAAGAAACAAGGTTCATGAAATCAATAATTTACTAGTAACAAATTATATTCATATTCTGACTATCTCTGAAACTCTCTTACACAATAGATCTGATGATACAGTGGTAGCAATATAGGGTTATAAATGTTAGAGAAAATATAGAAATGCCAAAGGTGGAGGTGTTGCTGTTTATATTCAGAACCACATTCCTGTAAAGATTAGAGACGATCTCATGTTAAATACTGTTGAAGTAATACGACTACAGGTTCATCTGCCTCTCCTAAAGTCCATTCTGGTGGGAAGCTGCTATAGACCACTAACTGCTAACAGTCAGTATCTGGATAATGTGTGTGAAATGCTTGATAATGTATGCGATATCAACAGAGAGGTATATTTTCTGGGTGATTTAAATATTGACTGGCTTTCATCGAGCTGCCCACTAAAGAAATAGCTTCAAACTGTAACCAGTGCCTGCAACCTGGTTCAGGTTATCAGTCAACCTACCAGGGTCGTTACAAACAGCACAGAATGAAATCATCAACATGTATCGATCACATCTTTACTAATGCTGCAGAAATGTGCTCTAAAGCAGTATGCAGATCAATAAGATCACAATATCGTAGCCATATCTAGGAAAACCAAAGTTCCAAAGGCTGGGCCTAATATAGTGTAGAAGAGGTCAGGCTGGTCCTAATATAGTGTATAAGAGGTCAGGCTGGGCCTAATATAGTGTAGAGGAGGTCAGGCTGGGCCTAATATAGTGTAGAAGAGGTCAGGCTGGGCCTAATATAGTGTAGAAGAGGTCAGGATGGGCCTAATATAGTGTAGAAGAGGTCAGGCTGGGCCTAATATAGTGTAGAAGAGGTCAGGCTGGGCCTAATATAGTGTAGAAGAGGTCAGGCTGGACCTAATATAGTGTAGAAGAGGTCAGGCTGGGCCTAATATAGTGTATAAGAGGTCAGGCTGGGCCTAATATAGTGTATAAGAGGTCAGGCTGGGCCTAATATATTGTAGAAGAGGTCAGGCTGGGCCTAATATAGTGTAGAAGAGGTCAGGCTGGGCCTAATATATTGTATAAGAGGTCAGGCTGGGCCTAATATAGTGTAGAAGAGGTCAGGCTGGGCCTAATATGGTGTAAAAGAGGTCAGGCTGGGCCTAATATAGTGTAGAAGAGGTCAGGCTGGGCCTAATATAGTGTAGAAGAGGTCAGGCTGGGCCTAATATAGTGTAGAAGAGGTCAGGCTGGGCCTAATATATTGTATAAGAGGTCAGGCTGGGCCTAATATAGTGTAGAAGAGGTCAGGCTGGGCCTAATATAGTGTAGAAGAGGTCAGGCTGGGCCTAATATAGTGTAGAAGAGGTCAGGCTGGGCCTAATATAGTGTAGAAGAGGTCAGGCTGGGCCTAATATAGTGTAGAAGAGGTCAGGCTGGGCCTAATATAGTGTAGAAGAGGTCAGGCTGGGCCTAATATAGTGTAGAAGAGGTCATTGCAGAAGTTTTGTAGTGATTCCTATGTTGTTGATGTAAATAATATTTGTTGGTCCGTGGTGTGTAATGAGGAACAACCGGACGCTGCACTTGACACATTTATGAAATTGCTTATCCCAGTTACTAATAAGCATGCACCTATTAACAAAATGACTGTAAAAACTACTAAATCCCTAAGAATTGATGAGGAATTTAAACATTGTGTGGTTGAGATGGATGAGGCAAAAGAAATGGCAAAAAGAAGTCTGGCTACACAACAGATTGACAAACAAATTGGAGTTTGCCAAACAAAAATGAGAAATCATGTGACTTAACTGAATTAAAAGAAGAAGAAACTATACCATGAAACAAAAATAAATGACATGAAGAATGATAGGTTAAAGCTTTGGAGCACCTTAAATGGCATTTTGGGAAAAAAAGCTAACTCAGCTCCATCATTCATTCAATCAGATGGCTCATTCATCACAAAACCAACTGATATTGCCAACTACGTTAATAATTTTTTGATTGACAAGAATAGCAAACTTAGGCATGACATGCCAGCAACAAACGCTGACACAGCACACTCAAGAATATCTGACCAAATCATGAAAGACAAGCGTTGTAATTTTGACTCTTGTTATTTTTTGAATGCTTGTTATTGTTGTCTGTCAACAATGACAAGCCACCTGGGTCTGACAACTTGGAAGGCAAATTCCTGAGGATAATTGAGGACGTTAAATGCCATATTTTCAATTTAAGCCTACTGGAAAGTGTGTGTGTCCAGGCTTGGAGGGAAGCAAAAGTCATTCCGCTACCTAAGAATAGTAAAGCCCCCTTTACTGGCTCAAATAGACAACCAATCACCCTGTTACCAACCCTTGGTAAAATTTTTGGAGAAAAAATGTGTTTGACCAGAAACAATGCTATTTTAGAGGAAAGAAATTGACAACAAACTTTCAGCATGCTTATAGGGAAGGACATTCAACAAGCACAGCACTTACACAAACGACTGATGATTGGCTGAGATAAATAGTTACCTGTTAAAGAACACAGAGGGTGTTCTTTAATGGAAGCCTCTCCAACATAATCCAGGTAGAATCAGGGATTCCCCAGGGCAGTTGTCTAGGCCCCTTGTTTTCAATCTTTACTAATGACAGTGGCTTTGAGTAAAGCCAGTGTTTCTATGTATGCGAATCTCTCAATAATATACACATTGTCAGCTACCACAGCGACTGAACTGACTAAAACAATTAACCAAGAGTGGGTGGCAATAAATAAGTTAGTTCTATATGTTTCTAAAATTAAAAGCATTGTATTTGGGACAAATCATTCACTAAACCCTAAACCTCAACCAAATCTTGTAATACATAATGTGGAAAATGAGCAGGTTGAGGTGACGAAACTTCTTGGAGTAACCTTGGATTGTCAACTGTCATGGTCAAAACATATTGATACAACAGTAGCTAAAATGGGGAGAAGCCTGTCCATAATAAAGTTCTGCTCTACCTTGTAAACAACACTATCAACAAGGCAGGTCCTACAGGCTCTAGTTTTGTCACACCTGGACTACTGTTCAGTCGTGTGGTCAGGTGACACAAAAAGGGACTTGCAAAATTGCAATTGGCTCAGAAGATGGCAGCACGGCTGGCCCTTGGATGTACACAGAGAGCTAATATTAATAATATGCATGTCAATCTCTCCTGGCCGAAAGTGGAGGTGAGATTGACTTCATCACTACGTGTATTTTTGAGAGGTATTGACATGTTGAATTCCAACACCCATACATACCCCAAAAAACATGCCACAAGAAGTATCTTCACAGTCTCCAAGTCCGGAACAGACGATGGGAAGTGCACAGTACTACATAGAGCCATGACTACATGGAACTCTATTCAACATCAGTTAACTGATGCAAGCAGTAGAATCAGATTTTAAAAAACAGATTAGAATACACCTTATGCAACAGAGTGGACTGAAGCAAACAAACATAGGCACAGAAACATGAATACAAACACTTAACAAGCGCACTATACTCACACGTACACTTTACTTTAGTACTGTAGATATGTGGTAGCGGTGGAGTAGGGGCCTGAAGGCACGTAGTATTTTGTGAAATCTGAGAATCTATTGTGATGTTTTTAAAATTGTTTAAACTTCCTTAATAATAACAGTAAATTATTATTTACAATGACGGCCTACGAAATACAAATACTACAGTAGCTATGTTGGTCTATTGTACTTCAAACAATGTGTAGGCAGGTTCGCTTGGTGTTCAAACCTTCTCATACAGCCTGATTCATACTCTTCAGAGGAGGTGATCCCACAATAATTTGATTTGTACCACATACATACTAGGTAAAGTACTGCATGCTTTCTACCTCATACTAAGACATCATCCCATTCCATTACTTTTTCAAACTTTTTCAATTATATGAAATCAAGCGAGACCATTAGGTTTGATTGAGTGAGCTTCATTGTCTTGTTTTATTTTATGTGGTACATAGTATTTTCATTTAGTAAGTAAAGGTTAGACACACTGTTAAATATATTTTTAGTTTAGTCATTTAGCATACGTACTTATCCAGAGATTCATTCGTCTTAAATTGGCTCGGTGAGACAACCACATATCACAGTACATTTTACCACGATAAAGTAGCTATGAGCAAAGTTAGTGCGAGAAGGAAAAGTCAAGCGTGAGTGTTCAAGAAAGGCAAGGGTGTTAGTTCGTTTTTTTTAATGATATCAATGGTTTAACCTTTTACTGCAGTGGGCTAAATCAGGGTCACAGTGTTTCTTGGTAGTCTTAAACAAATCTACTTGGAAACAAAAGAATACACCTCACATGTATGAGGTATGAGGTATGAGGTATGAGGTATGAGGTATGAGGTATGAGGTATGAGCTTAACAAAAATAAGACACCTGTACCATGTCAGATATAGAGTTGAAGTGTATTACATTTGGAGTTTGCATCCCAATATTACACTTTATATACATCACAGAAGACCGAAATAAAACAAAACTATTTGACATATGGAAACACAAGATTTTATTTATATATTTATATATTTATTTATATATATTTTACATTAAATTAATTAATTATGAAACATATTAATAACATTCCAACCACGAGGCCAAAGAGCTTTTGGTCACTGACTGCAGGAATAGTGCTAGGCGTTTAAAGTCTACTGTCCTGCCCTACCACGAGGCCAAAGAGCTTTTGGTCACTGACTGGAGGAATAGTGCTAGGCGTTTAAAGTCTACTGTCCTGCCCTACCACGAGGCCAAAGAGCTTTTGGTCACTGACTGGAGGAATAGTGCTAGGCGTTTAAAGTCTACTGTCCTGCCCTGCCACTAAAACAACTAACTACGACAAAACAAAACACTATATGTATTTTTCTTCCTCGCCTTTCTAGCTTTCACACATTATAGTACAGTCTGTCTTGCTGTCTCTACCCCGAGCAGCAGTGGTCTGTCAAGGGCTAACAATGACGGAACGTGTGAGAGTGCTCAAACATGACTGCAGCCTGTCTCCAACTCCCCGTGAGGGAGATAAATAAATAACCAGAAGGTCATCGCTGGTGAAATGCATAAAATTTGTATTCCTGTCAGCTGTGACATACACTCCATCCAAATCCATGAGGCAAAACAAGTCCATTACACAATTCTGAAGAAAAATTGCAGAATAGGCATGACTATTTAAAAATCCTCTCCTCTCTGACAGTTAGTTCCTCTCCTCTCTGACAGTTAGGTCCTCTCCTCTCTGATAGTTAGTTCCTCTCCTCTCTGATAGTTAGTTCCTCTCCTCTCTGACAGTTAGTTCCTCTCCTCTCTGACAGTTAGTTCCTCTCCTCTCTGACAGTTAGTTCCTCTCCTCTCTGACAGTTAGTTCCTCTCCTCTCAGACAGTTAGTTCCTCTCCTCTCAGACAGTTAGTTCCTCTCCTCTCTGACAGTTAGTTCCTCTCCTCTCTGACAGTTAGTCCCTCTCCTCTCTGACAGTTAGTTCCTCTCCTCTCTGACAGTTAGTTCCTCTCCTCTCTGACAGTTAGTTCCTCTCCTCTCAGACAGTTAGTTCCTCTCCTCTCTGACAGTTAGTTCCTCTCCTCTCTGACAGTTAGTTCCTCTCCTCTCTGACAGTTAGTTCCTCTCCTCTCTGACAGTTAGTTCCTCTCCTCTCTAACAGTTAGATCCTCTCCTCTCTGACAGTTAGTTCCTCTCCTCTCTGACAGTTAGTTCCTCTCCTCTCTGACAGTTAGTTCCTCTCCTCTCTGACAGTTAGTTCCTCTCCTCTCTGACAGTTAGTTCCTCTCCTCTCTGACAGTTAGTTCCTCTCCTCTCTGACAGTTAGTTCCTCTCCTCTCTGACAGTTAGATCCTCTCCTCTCTGACAGTTAGTTCCTCTCCTCTCTGACAGTTAGTTCCTCTCCTCTCTGACAATTAGTTCCTCTCCTCTCTGACAGTTAGTTCCTCTCCTCTCTGACAGTTAGATCCTCTCCTCTCAGACAGTTAGTTCCTCTCCTCTCAGACAGTTAGTTTCTCTCCTCTCAGACAGCTAGCTCCTCTCCTCTCTGACAGTTCCTCTCTTCTCAGACAGTTAGTTTCTCTCCTCTCAGACAGTTAGATCCTCTCCTCTCTGACAATTAGTTCCTCTCCTCTCTGACAGTTAGATCCTCTCCTCTCAGACAGTTAGTTTCTCTCCTCTCAGATAGTTCTTCAGTTAGTTCCTCTCCTCTCAGGCAGTTCTTCAATTAGTGCTCAGATAGTTCTTCAGTTAGTTCCTCTCCTCTCAGGCAGTTCTTCAGTTAGTTCCTCTCCTCTCAGACACGTAGTTCCTCTCCTCTCAGGCAGTTATTCAGTTAGTTCCTTTCCTATCAGACAGTTCTTCAGTTAGTTCCTCTCCTCTCAGACAGTTCTTCAGTTATTTCTCTCCTCTCTGACAGTTAGTTCCTCTCCTCTCTGACAGTTAGTTCCTCTCCTCTCTGACAATTAGTTCCTCTCCTCTCAGACAGTTAGTTCCTCTCCTCTCAGACAGTTAGTTCCTCTCCTCTCAGACAGTTAGTTCCTCTCCTCTCAGACAGTTAGTTCCTCTCCTCTCAGACAGTTCTTGAGTTAGTGTCTCTCCTCTCAGACAGTTAGGAACTAACTAAATAAACTTCAGTTAGTGCTAAATACGGCTGCTAGAATCCTGACTAGAACCCAACATTTTTATCTTATTACTCCAGTGCTAGCCTCTTTACACTGGCTTCCTGTCAAGGCAAGGGCTGATTTCAAGGTTTTACTGCTAACCTGCAAAGCATTACATGGGCTTTCTCCTACCTATCTCTCTGATTTGGTCCTGCCGTACAGACCTACACGTACACTACAGTCACAATACGCAGGCCTCCTAATTGTCCCAAGAATTTCTAAGCAAACAGCTAGAGGCAGGGCTTTCTCCTATAGAGCTCCATTTTTATGGAATGGTCTGCCTACCCATGTGAGAGACGCAAACTCGGTCTCAACCTTTAGGTTTTTACTGAAGACTCATCTCTTCAGTGGGTCATATGATTTCCACTGGGATTCTCTGCCTCTAACCCTATTACAGAGGCTGAATCACTGGCTTACTGGTGCTCTTTCATGCCGTCCCTGGGGAGGGGTGCGTCACTTGAGTGGGTTGAGTCACTGATGTGATCTTCCTGTCTGGGTTGGCGCCCCCCCTTGGGTTGTGCTGTGGCGGAGGTCTTTGTGGGCTATACTCGGCCTTGTCTCAGGATGGTAAGTTGGTGGTTGAAGATATCCCTCTTGTGGTGTGGGGGCTGTGTTTTGGCAAAGTGGGTGGGGTTATATCCTTCCTGTATGGCCCTATCCGGGGTATCATTGGATGGGGCCACAGTGTCTCCCGACCTCTACTGACTCAGCCTCCAGTATTTATGCTGCAGTAGTTTATGTGTTGGGGGGCTAGGGTCAGTTTGTTATATCTGGAGTACTTCTCCTGTCCTATCCGGTGTCCTGTGTGAATTTAAGTATGCCCTCTTTCTCTCTTTCTTTCTCTCTCTCAGAGTACCTGAGCCCTAGGACCATGCCTCAGGATTAGCTGACATGATGACTCCTTGCTGTCCCCAGTCCACCTGGCCGTGCTGCTGCTCCAGTTTCAACTGACCTGAGCCCTAGGACCGTGCCCCAGGACTACCTGACATGATGACTCCTTGCTGTCCCCAGTCCACCTGACCGTGCAGCTGCTCCAGTTTCAACTGTTCTGCCTGTCATTATTATTGTTTGACCATGCTGGTCATTTATGAACATTTGAACATCTTGGCCATGTTCTGTTATAATCTCCACCCGGCACAGCCAGAAGAGGACTGGCCACCCCACATAGCCTGGTTCCTCTCTAGGTTTCTTCCTAGGTTTTGGCCTTTCTAGGGAGTTTTTCCTAGCCACCGTGCTTCTACACCTGCATTGCTTGCTGTTTGGGGTTTTTAGGCTGGGTTTCTGTACAGCACTTTGAGATATCAGCTGATGTAAGAAGGGCTATATAAATAGATTTGATTTGAGTTAGTTCCTCTCCTCTCAGACAGTTCTTCAGTTAGTTCCTCTCCTCTCAGACAGTTCTTCAGTTAGTTCCTCTCCTCTCAGACAGTTCTTCAGTTAGTTCCTCTCCTCTCAGGCAGTTCTTCAGTTAGTTCCTCTCCTCTCAGACAGTTCTTCAGTTAGTTCCTCTCATCTCAGGCAGTTCTTCAGTTAGTTCCTCTCCTCTCAGACAGTTCTTAAGTTAGTTCCTCTCCTCTCAGACCGTTCTTCAGTTAGTTCCTCTCCTCTCAGACCGTTCTTCAGTTAGTTCCTCTCCTCTCAGACAGTTCTTCAGTTAGTTCCTCTCCTCTCAGACCGTTCTTCAGTTAGTTCCTCTCCTCTCAGACAGTTCTTCAGTTAGTTCCTCTCCTCTCAGACAGACAGTTCTTCAGTTAGTTCCTCTCCTCTCAGACAGTTCTTCAGTTAGTTCCTCTCCTCTCAGACCGTTCTTCAGTTAGTTCCTCTCCTCTCAGACAGCTTGCTATAGCCTGAACTTTTCCGATACGGATTGAATTGAGCCCTTGAAGTTCAGAAGGGAGTTGTGTTCTGATGGAGTGAAGTGTCCACTTCACAGTGTGAAGACCTGCCATCCTTCTGTACAACGGCTCTCTCATTCTCTCATTCCAGCAGAGCTCTGGGCCCCAGGGATCCCTCCACCTCAACCTTTCTCAGCTCCTCTCAGCCCAGACTACGTTCAGGATCCACAGCATCTCGTCGGGCTTCCTGAGGTCTGAACTCTGATCTCGTCTCCTCTCAGTGTCTATAATAATAGGCATGTAGACTGGGCGTACCTTGTTGTTGTCCCTTCTGCCGCCAGCTGAAGTGTGGAGACTTACCTCTGATATCCTCTCCGTCAATCTTTGTAATACGCATGTAGAACTATTTTGATGCATAATTCCCCAGCTCCCTCACCTCTTCCTCACTAGGTCTATCTCTTCCTCACTAGGTCTATCTCTTCCTCACTAGGTCTATCTTCCTCACTAGTTCCTCCTCTTCCTCACTAGGTCTATCTCTTCCTCACTAGGTCTATCTCTTCCTCACTAGGTCTATCTTTCTCACTAGTTCCTCCTCTTCCTCACTAGGTCTATCTCTTCCTCACTAGTTCCTCCTCTTCCTCACTAGCTCTACCTCTTCCTCACTAGGTCTATCTCTTCCTCACTATTTCCTCCTTTTCCTCACTAGTTCTGCCTCTTCCTCACTAGCTCTATCTCTTCCTCACTAGTTCCACCTCTTCCTCACTAGTTCTACCTCATCCCTCCTCCTCCTACCTCATCCCAACTTATACCACCTCCTCCTACCTCATCCCACCTCCTTCCACCTCCTCCCACCTTATACGACCTCCTCCTGCCTCATCCCACCTTATACCACCTCCTCCCACCTTATACCACCTCCTCCCACCTTATACCACCTCCTCCTACCTCATCCCAACTCCTTCCACCTCATCCCACCTTATACCACCTCCTCCAGCCTCATCCCACCTCCTCCCACCTTATACCACCTCCTCCTTCCTCCTCCCACCTTATACCACCTCCTCCTAACTCATCCCACCTCCTCCCACCTTATACCACCTCCTTCTACCTCCTCCCACCTTATACCACCTCCTCCTACCTCCTCCCACCTCCTCCCACCTCATACCACCTCCTCCTACCTCCTCCCACCTCATCCCACTTCCTCCTACCTCATCACACCTCATCCCACCTACTCCCACCTTATCCCAACTCATCCCACCTTATACCACCTCCTCCTACCTCATCCCACCTCCTCCCACCTTATCCCAACTCATCCCACCTTCTACCACCTCATCCCACCTCCTCCCACCTCATATCACCTCCTCCTACCTCATCCCACCTCCTTCCACCTTATCCCACCTTATATCACCTCCTCCCTCATCCCACCTCTTTCCACCTCATCCCACCTTATATCACCTCCTCCTACCTCATCCCACCTCAGCCCATCCTCATTGTCTTGTTCTCAGTGAAACGTCACCAGGAGCAGTCCATCTTGGCCGCAGCAGGAAGACAGGATTCATTTAAACTCCAGTGGTAAATCACTCAAACCCCAATGCCAGACAGACAGACATACAGACTGGGAGTGATTCTCAAGTTCCAGTGTGCAAATTGTCCACACTCTGCGTTCAAAACAAAATGGCCACTTTGCCAGTATTGAAAAACGGCCCAACTGTGATTTATTTGGCACTGATGGCAGTGTGTGCAGCGAGGAGAGGGACGGGAGCGAGGGGAGGGACGGGAGCGAGGGGAGGGACGGGAGCGAGGGGAGGGACGGGAGCGAGGAGAGGGACGGGAGCGAGGAGAGGGACGGGAGCGAGGGAGGGACGGGAGCGAGGGAGGGACGGGAGCGAGGGGAGGGACGGGAGCGAGGGGAGGGACGGGAGCGAGGGGAGGGACGGGAGCGAGGGGAGGGAGGGGAGGGGAGGGGAGGGACGGGAGCGAGGGGAGGGACGGGAGCGAGGGGAGGGACGGGAGCGAGGGGAGGGACGGGAGCGAGGGGAGGGGAGCAAGAAAAGGGGGAGAGTGAGAGAAGGTGGAGAGGGAGAGTGAGTGGGAGGAGAGAGGGGAGGAGAGTTGAGAGAAGGTGGAAGAGAGGGAGAGAAGGGGAGAGCGAGAGAAGGTGGAGAGGGAGAGAAGGTGGAGAGGGAGAGTGAGTGGGAGGAGAGAGGGGGAGGAGAGCGAGGGGGAGGAGAGTTGAGAGAAGGTGGAAGAGAGGGAGAGAAGGGGGAGAGCGAGAGAAGGTGGAGAGGGAGAGTGAGTGGGAGGAGAGAGGGGGAGGAGTGCAAGGGGGAGGAGAGTTGAGAGAAGGTGGAAGAGAGGGAGAGAAGGGGGAGAGGGAGAGAAGGGGGAGAGGGAGAGTGAGTGGGAGGAGAGTTGGCTGACACATAATGTTACAAGCACTCTTTTCTGTCCGTCTCACAAAGACATTGATCCATCACTATTATGTCCTATGACATACCTTCCTGTCCAAGCGAAGTGACTGCTGTCAGTGTATAGGAGAGAAGTACACACATTTAACTGTCATTTTATCAACTCCACTTAGTTTCTTGTTTATGCATGTTTACAGATCAGGGCTGTTCAATGCAGGGCTCAGAGGGCCAAAACCCTTCAAGTTTTTGTTTCTACATGGTGTCCCAGGTGCTAGCAAGCCCTTTATTAGCAAGTGTTTCAGCCCTCCAGGACGGACACTGAAAAGCCCTGGTAAATGTTTGACTATGTTCATTTGAACTCAGTTTGTGTGGTCCACAATGTGGTTTAAAACAACTGTACTGTGTATTATTCTAGCATTGTGGAGTGACATTTATATACATTTTTTAAACCTCTAAACGACACACACACACACACACACACACACACACACACACACACACACACACACACACAGATGTTGATAAACTCCCCTCCGCATACTTAAATGCAGTATGTGTAAAGTGAAGTGCTACTCTTCATGAGTAACTGAAGAACTGTCTGAGAGGAGAGGAACTAACTGAAGAACTGTCAGAGGAAAGGAACTAAGTGTCTGAGAGGAGAGGCACTAACTGAAGAACTGTCTGAGAGGAGAGGAACTAACTGAAGAACGGTCTGAGAGGAGAGGAGAGGAACTAAGTGTCTGAGAGGAGAGGCACTAACTGAAGAACTGTCTGAGAGGAGAGGAACTAACTGAAGAACTGTCTGTCTGAGAGGAGAGGAACTAACTGAAGAACTGTCTGAGAGGAGAGGAACATTAGAAAGTAAATTTTCGATTAAACCGACAGTATGCAGCTTTTACCGTAAATGTCGTCTCTGGAACCTGTGAACATTGCCTTTAAATCTGATTTGAACTGTTGCGATGAACTTCTGCATAACGGATTGAATCGAGCTCCTAAAACTCTTCCAATCATGTTATTCTGTTCCCAGGTCTGCTTGAAGTTGAAGTGGAGAGAAATGCCAGATGTGACAGAACTAAGTTCTATCGCTTGATTTGTCACAGAGAATTGATGATGATGAAGATGATCACACTTGACAACGGTGCTAAAACCAATTAATGTTCATGTCACACAAGATGATGGAAAATGCGTATCGCGAGAGCAAACCTTTTCCCAAGTACTCAAGTGAAGTGTGAGATCTGGAGAAGAGTTATTGCGTAATCTAAACATATCCATTTTTACATTTCTATCTAAAGGTTGAAGGAAAGGTGCAGTGCATTTTGGGAAGGTATTCTGATCACTTGACTTTTTCCCACATTTTGTTACATTACAGCCTTATTCTAAAATGGATTAAATCGTTTTTTCTCTTCATCAATCTACACACAATACTCCATAATGACATCACAATACCCCATAATGACATCACAATAACCCATAATGACATCACAATAACCCATAATGACATCACAATAGCCCATAATGACAAAGCATAAATGTTTTATTTTTATGAATGCTAATAAAAAATAAAAAAATTATATTAATAATTTACATAAGTATTCAGAGCCTTTACTCAATACTTTGTTGAAGCACCTTTGGTAAATATTACAGCCTCGAGTCTTCTTGGGTTTGATGCTACAAGCTTGGCACACCTGTATTTGTGGGAGTTTCTCCCATTCTTCTCTGCAGATCCTCTGAAGCTCTGTCAGGTTGGATGGGGAGCGTAGTTGCAAAACAATGTCTCTCTTGTTGTGATATTTTGAATATGTTTTATCCCAGCTGCCGTCTCCACATGAGCCCTTTGCCTTTTTTGTGTGTTTTTTTTTGTGCACTGCGGCCGGCCCGCCACAGGAGTCGCTGGTGCGCGATGAGACAAGGTTATCCCTACCGGCCAAGCCCTCTCTAACCCGGACGACGCTAGGCCAATTGTCCGTCACCCCACAGACCTCCCAGTCGCAGCCGGCTGCGACAGGGCCTGGGTGCGAACCCAGGGTCTCTGGTGGCACAGCTAGCGCTGCAGTGCCCTAGACCACTGCACCACCTGGGAGGTCCTTTTTAACTTCCTTAGGTTCAATAAAAATACATTTAAAAAATGTATTTTTACACTGTTGTCCTTCTGGAAGGTTCTCCCATCTCCACAGAGGAACTCTGGAGCTCTGTCAGAGTGAGTGTCAGGTTCTTGGTCACCTCCCTGACCAAGGCCCTTCTCCCCCGATAGTCCAGTTTGGCCGGGCGGCCAGCTCTAGGAAGATTCTTGGTGGTTCCAAACTTCTTCCATTTAAGAATGATGGAGGCCACTGTGTTCTTGGGGACCTTCAATGCAGCAGACATTTTGTGGGACCCTTCCCCAGATCTGTGCCTCGACACGATTCTGTCTGGGAGCTCTTCGGAAAAATTCCTTCGACCTCACGACTTGGATTTTGTTCTGACATGCACTGTCAACTGTGGAACCTTATATTGACAGGTGACTTTCCAAATCATGTCCAATCAATTGAATCTACCACAGGTGGACTCTAATCAAGTTGTAGAAACATTCTCAAGCACGATCAAAGGAAACAGGATGCACTTGACCTCAATTTCGAGTCTCATAGCAAAGGGTCTGAATACTTAGCTAAATAAGATATTTCTGTTTTTTTATTTCTAATAAATTTGCTACAATTAAAAAAATACAAAATAAACTGTTTTCGCTTTGTCATCATGGGACATTGTGTGTAGATTGATGACAACATTTATTTATTTTATTATTACATTTTATAATAAGGATGTAACGTAACAAACTGTAGAAAACGGGGTGTGAATGATTTCTGAATGCTCTCGTATAGGCCAATCATGGTTAGCAGGTATCTAAATTATTTCAACATCATTTCAAACATACTAAATAATTTATAGAATGCTTAATGTCAATCAGAAAAATAGCTTTCTGTGGTTTGTCTTTCTGAGTAGTGCGGCTGGTGCCACTTCCACTGATCGAATCCATTTGGCATAAAAAAAAAAAATTTAAACGGTAGTTTCCAGTCCATCGGCTAATTAATACGGAGGACGGCACTCACAAGGCAACACAGACACATTATTACGTTTTAAAAAGGACCAGAGGTTAGCCTCCAGAGATTTAAACAGATTTGGTAATGTGTGGGCGCTTGAAACAGTTAAAGAAAGGAATGTATTTAGACTCTGGATGAAGTCTCACTGAAGGCCGACTATTTGACTTCTTCACACATTGACAAGTTGACACTCGGGGTCCCTTTCTAAATCAGCGGTTCCCAAACTAAGGGTCGTGTTTGTTTCTCAGAATCATTGTAATGTGGTTATCCGTTAAAAAAATAAAAGTTTAATTGAAACTTTAATTGAAAGTTAAAATATATGCCATTTAGCAGACGCTTTTATCCAAAGCGACTTACAGTCATTTGTGCATACATTCTACGTATGGGTGGTCCCGGGAATCGAACCCACTACCCTGGCGTTACAAGCGCCATGCTCTACCAACTGAGCTACAGAAGGACCAAGCACTGCTGTTAGATGGTGTTAACAGGCCACACTTGATCGCTACCCTTGAATCATTCCCCACGGTGAATGGCTTAGCCCACTACGCTATGAAACCACACACTACTGCAGAGTCTGATATTATCGGCCGCAATTGATATGGTGAAAACAATGTGTGGGGAGGCGGAGGCACAGAAACTCACATAGATACCTTTGTCAGATATCAATGTCGAACAAATAATTGATGCTAGAAAATCAAGAGGAAACTCTGACAGAACATCTCAAACTCCTCACCTTATGCTCTCCAAATGGACGTTAGCTGTGAGGGCCGAGATGCCCCATGCATTGACTTGTGTTCGCTATACGTGTTCGGGGAGCGTATTCATGAGGACATATTGATCTGTCTCGCGATTCCTGAGCATGAAACGGCACAGGGGATGGGATGTTCAGTGTGCTGCTTGGCTATATTGATGAAAAACAGATTTCATGGGATGGAATGGTAGGCTTTCGTACAGATGGGGCTCCATCTGTCACAGCACTGCGGACAGGCCTTCTACACTCTAGTTACGAAGGCGTCTCCCTCTGCCATATGAACTCATTGTATGATACACCCACTGTGCTAGAATGGATACACGGAGAGCAACTGAAACTGAAAAGAGCTGAGTGCAGAACGGGGAGATATGCACCAGGTAACTTTGATTGTATTCTACATCACACACACACACACACACACACCTATGTGGACGGTACAGTATGGGATCAAAAGCATGACAATACAGGCGGAGTGTTGAAAATATTTTTTAGAATTGAGAGAAGAACTGTTGTCATATCACAATGGATATTAAAAACAGACTCTGTTGACTTCCTGTGTAATGAAAAGAAAATGTGACTTCTTGCCTATGTTAACAGACGCACTTGGGAAATTGAATGAACTGAAAGCAAGCAGGCAGGGGAAATAGTCAGTAAATTCTACAGATGAATGACCGAATCACCTAAGTCCGTTTGACTGTGATCCTGGCTCAGTTGACTTACCGTAAGTGACATCGAACTGCTGATCGAGCTGTCATGTGACCAAATGCTGTAAACAACACATTCGGTCGTTTTGGTTCCTGTAGATTGAGTTTTGGTTCCTGTAGATTGAGTTTTGGTTCCAGTGATTTGAGTTTTGGTTCCAGTGGGTTGAGTTTTGGTTCCAGTGGGTTGAGTTTTGGTTCCAGTGGGTTGAGTTTTGGTTCCTGTAGATTGAGTTTTGGTTCCAGTGGGTGAGTTTTGGTTCCAGTGGATTGAGTTTTGGTTTCAGTGGCTGAGTTTTGGTTCCTGCAGATTGAGTTTTGGTTCCAGTGGATTGAGTTTTGGTTCCAGTGGTTTGAGTTTTGGTTCCTGTAGATTGAGTTTTGGTTCCTGTAGATTGAGTTTTGGTTCCAGTGGGTTGAGTTTTGGTTCCAGTGGATTGAGTTTTGGTTCCTGTAGATTGAGTTTTGGTTCCTGTAGATTGAGTTTTGGTTCCAGTGGGTTGAGTTTTGGTTCCAGTGGATTGAGTTTTGGTTCCTGTAGATTGAGTTTTGGTTCCAGTGGATTGAGTTTTGGTTCCAGTGGGTTGAGTTTTGGTTCCAGTGGGTTGAGTTTTGGTTCCTGTAGATTGAGTTTTGGTTCCAGTGGTTTGAGTTTTGGTTCCAGTGGATTGAGTTTTGGTTCCTGTAGATTGAGTTTTGGTTCCAGTGGATTGAGTTTTGGTTCCAGTGGATTGAGTTTTGGTTCCAGTGGGTTGAGTTTTGGTTCCAGTGGGTTGAGTTTTGGTTCCAGTGGATTGAGTTTTGGTTCCAGTGGGTTGAGTTTTGGTTCCAGTGGATTGAGTTTTGGTTCCTGTAGATTGAGTTTTGGTTCCAGTGGTTTGAGTTTTGGTTCCAGTGGGTTGAGTTTTGGTTCCAGTGGTTTGAGTTTTGGTTCCTGTAGATTGAGTTTTGGTTCCTGTGGTTTGAGTTTTGGTTCCAGTGGATTGAGTTTTGGTTCCTGTGGATTGAGTTTTGGTTCCAGTGGATTGAGTTTTGGTTCCAGTGGATTGAGTTTTGGTTCCAGTGGTTTGAGTTTTGGTTCCTGTAGATTGAGTTTTGGTTCCTGTGGATTGAGTTTTGGTTCCAGTGGATTGAGTTTTGGTTCCAGTGGATTGAGTTTTGGTTCCTGTAGATTGAGTTTTGGTTCCTGTGGATTGAGTTTTGGTTCCTGTAGATTGAGTTTTGGTTCCAGTGGATTGAGTTTTGGTTCCAGTGGATTGAGTTTTGGTTCCTGTAGATTGAGTTTTGGTTCCAGTGGATTGAGTTTTGGTTCCTGTAGATTGAGTTTTGGTTCCTGTAGATTGAGTTTTGGTTCCTGTGGATTGAGTTTTGGTTCCTGTAGATTGAGTTTTGGTTCCTGTGGTTTGAGTTTTGGTTCCTGTAGATTGAGTTTTGGTTCCTGTGGTTTGAGTTTTGGTTCCTGTAGATTGAGTTTTGGTTCCTGTGGTTTGAGTTTTGGTTCCTGTAGATTGAGTTTTGGTTCCTGTGGGTTGACTTTTGGTTCCTGTGGATGGATCAGGCCAGAGCCTCAGCCGTCTTCACAAAGTGTCTCAGCGTCTCGCCGATCTAAGATAAGTTTTCCCTTTGAGATAATAATTGATCAGATTAGACATTGAGAAACTATTCAGACCCTTCGACTTTTTCCACATTTTGTTTGGTTACAGGCTTATTCTGAAATAGATTTTATACCCCATAATAACAAAGCAAAAACAGGTTTTGAGAAAAGTTTGTTAATTATTTTTTTTAATTTTTATAAAAAAATAAATGAAATCACAATTTTCAGTTTTCAGACACTTTTTACTCAGTACTTTGTTAAAGTACCTTTGGCAGTGATTACAGCCTCGAGTCTTCCCCCCCCGTTTTCGATCCCCAACGGGCTTGTGAGGTGAAGGTACAAGCCATGCCCCGCCAGAAAGTGCACTTCTTAACACCCGGAAGCCAGCACCAGCACCAACGTGAAGGAGGAAACACTGTTCACCTGCCGACCGAGGTCAGCCTGCAGGCACCCGGCCCACCACAAGGAGTCGCTAGAGCATGATGAGCCAAGTAAAGCCCCTCCCCTAACCCGGATGAGGCTGGACCAATTGTGTCCCTATAGTACTCCCGATCGTGGCCGGTTGTGATACGGCCCGGGATCACACCGGGTCTGTAGTGACGCCTCTAGCACGGCAATGCTTATATATACTTATGTAAATAAGGTATTTCTGTTTTTTTTTTTAAAGTTATCCATTTTTCAAACATTTCTAAAAACCTGTTTTCACTTTGTCATTATGGGTTATTATGTGTAGATTGATGAGGAAAACATTTGATTTAATACAGTTTAGAATTAGGCTGTAACGTAACAACAGTGGATAAATAGGGATTGGGGTCTGAACACTTTCCAGAATTCATCGTATGTAGGATCTGTTTCTAGATCAATACTCTACTGAGAAACGTTGTGATTATGAGTTCGTTTTGGTTCCTGACTGTGCCGTCTCCCTCCGAGCATTAAAACTCATGCTGATTCAGTGCACTCGTCTGCATTAAAAAATATATATATAGATCCAGGTTGGATGTGAGAGGATCGCAATGTCAACCCCTTGAATTTGAGAAGCTCTGGAGTGACATGAATCGATCACACCCATCTCATTAGTGGTGGAGAGATAAGATACATTATGTCAGACTAATTTGCAATTTGCCTGCCATAGCCCCACATTAAAAGAATGTGATGGGGATTTGAGAATACAATCAGAAATACTGTTAGAATGTTTCACAATTTGACTGTCATAGCCCCAATTTAAAAAGTAAACATAATAATATAATATATAAACATTGTCTGTTAATTAAAATACATTTTTCACGTGGTTGGGGTTGTGATTAATTTTCAGATTATCAAAATGGGGTCGTAGGTCAAAAAAAGTTTGGGAACATCCTTTCCTTAATGTAGTCCGTTACAGTTACTAGTTTCCTGTCAAAAATTGTAAATCGGTATCAATCAATCAAATTGTATCATAACTTCTGGATGACCCAAACGAAGTAGCGTAATCTGATTACTTTCAGTTACTTTTAGATGACTTTCCCCTTTACGAGGCATATTCAAAAATGAATATTACCAATTGAACAACATCTATTGCAGGATAAATGGTAGAGGTTACATAGCTGGCCATGAATGGATGTTGCAGCTAACTTTCTAGATTGGTTCTGTAGGCTTTTTATAACCCATTGCTTTCTACTACATATAATAATATGACAGGCTATGACTCTACATGACAAACCAGTCCGTCTGTCAGATTTCTAGTCATTCCAATTAATTTAATACGCTTTGATCTTCAAGAAAATGACTTGGAAAAATATAGAAGTATAGATTAGCCAATGTGTTTTTTTTCTGAGCAGAATTTGTTTTTTGAACTCAGTCGTGGGTCTCAACTTACTGTTGACAGTTAGAATAGTAGAACACACCAAGATACAATTTATAAATGTGGTTGTGCAGTTTCTATCTTGTTATGTCACTGACAGTCACTCATGTTAGCTAACATTAGTTAGATCGGTAAGTTAGCCTAGCCAGCTATCTACATTTGTAGTAATCATGGCTGATATCCGTCCGGGCACACAGGGCATGTGCCCAGGGGCCCTGACATCCAGGGGGCCTGCCTTGACTTTGTTAGTCACTCTCACTCAGATGTCATTAACATGGCAAAATGTGTAGAATTGCAGGTAATTTGCTTTAAAACTGCAACATTTTCTCTACGCCCCGTGGCAAAATGTGTGGAATTGCAGGGGGACTAAAGTGCTTTGCCCGTCAGGTGGGGGTACCCCCATCCAAAATCTCGCTTAGCTGGCTAGTGCCAACCATGGCAAGACCCCCCCAGTTACCCATGGGGCCACTAGCTCTTATCCTCCCCTCCCCCATTTCATGATTAGAAGAGTGGTAGAAGGCTATATATAAAAAATAAAAAAAAATACAATTTTCTCTGCCTCAAGGGCCCCCACAGGCTTGGGCCCCGGGGCTTCATCCGCTTGGTAGCCCCTGCATTAAACAGGCCCTAGATCCACACTATGCAGCTGTTACAAGAGTTAATTTTTCACTGGTGCACTGGTCGCCAAAACATTGATTGATAGGCAGCTTTAAACTTCTTAAAATTCGACCATTATTGGGTTAAAATACACAATGTATTTGTGAACAGCCGTCCACAACAACCACAATCCATGACACCATGACACCATGACACCATGACACCATGACACCATGAAACCATGACATCATGACACCATGACACCATGACACCATGACACCATGACACCATGACATCATGAAACCATGACACCATGACACCATGAAACCATGACATCATGAAACCATGACACCATGAAACCATGACATCATGAAACCATGACACCATGACATCATGACATCATGACACCATGACACCATGAAACCATGACATCATGAAACCATGACACCATGACACCATGAAACCATGACATCATGACACCATGACACCATGAAACCATGACATCATGAAACCATGACACCATGACACCATGAAACCATGACATCATGACATCATGACACCATGACACCATGACATCATGACATCATGACACCATGAAACCATGACACCATGACACCATGACACCATGAAACCATGACACCATGACACCATGACATCATGAAACCATGACACCATGACACCATGAAACCATGACATCATGAAACCATGACACCATGACACCATGACACCATGAAACCATGACATCATGAAACCATGACACCATGACACCATGAAACCATGACATCATGACATCATGACATCATGAAACCATGACATCATGACATCATGAAACCATGACATCATGACATCATGACATCATGAAACCATGACACCATGACACCATGACACCATGAAACATGACATCATGACACCATGAAACCATGACATCATGACATCATGACATCATGAAACCATGACATCATGACATCATGAAACCATGACATCATGACATCATGACATCATGAAACCATGACATCATGACATCATGACATCATGAAACCATGACATCATGACACCATGAAACCATGACATCATGACACCATGAAACCATGACATCATGACACCATGAAACCATGACATCATGACACCATGAAACCATGACATCATGACATCATGACAATCCATCATTCGCAAAAAACAAAGAAAAAAAGAAAGCTAAATGAGAGAGCAGCAGTGTGATTCACATCAATGCACTATGTACTGTAGATACCAATAATAAGTGATATCTGTATCGCCTGTAGGCTACACCACTGCTGTCTTCAGAGTGTGAATTACGGCAGGACTTTCGAGGGTCTCTATTGAGTGCAATAGCCAAGCAAAAACATTTTATTTTACGGGCCTACAATAATACAGACGTCGTTTAAAGGGTAACGATGAATGACCTTTAAACGTGCTATGAATCTCATTGTCAAAACAAATCACTTGGAAACGTAGGCTACCTATGCATGTTTGTCCCCCAAAAAAAAAAAAATGTCCAGCGGCCAAACTGTATGTACAATTTGATTTGATTTTTTTTCTCATTTCGTCTGTCATATGATGAAAATTACAGGCCTCTCTCATCTTTTTAAGTGGGAGAACTTGCACAATTGGTGGCTGACTAAATACTTGTTTTGCCCCACTGTACATATACTCCTTCCTGCCAGTTGATGAATGGAAATAGACATCGGTTACAAAACACCCCCCCCAAAAAATGTGCTTAAATTACATTCAGCAACTGCCATTGATTAGGTCTACATTCATTAATGCATCTTGCTGACAAATTACACTTTTTTTGTTTTACGTTGCCCGAAATGACGGGACACCTGAAATGAGTTTGAAAATGTCCCGGTAAAAAAATAAAAATAGGATGGTCACCCTAACACACGCAGTCAATTTACTAGACTACATTGTTTATTACCATGAACTTCCAACAGGCATCGTGGCAGCCTGTGATGTAACACAATGGATAGGTAAACTCCGATTGCCGGCCGGTCGCAATGATCAAAAGAGTAAAGCTGCATAGAGGAGCTCAGCTGAGGCCCGATAATCAGCTGAGAAGACAGCAGCCACGTAGACATCAATGGCTGAAACCATGACACCATGAAATCATGACATCATGACATCATGAAACCATGACATCATGACATCATGACACCATGACACCATGACACCATGACATCATGACAACATGACACCATGACATCATGACACCATGACACCATGACATCATGACATCATGACACCATGAAACCATGACATCATGACACCATGAAACCATGACATCATGACACCATGACATCATGAAACCATGACATCATGACACCATGAAACCATGACATCATGAAACCATGACATCATCACACCATGAAACCATGACACCATGACATCATGACACCATGAAACCATGACACCATGACATCATGACATCATGAAACCATGACATCATGACACCATGAAACCATGACATCATGACATCATGACACCATGACACCATGACATCATGACATCATGACACCATGACACCATGACACCATGACATCATGACACCATGACACCATGACATCATGACACCATGACATCATGACACCATGAAACCATGACACCATGACACCATGACACCATGACATCATGACACCATGACATCATGACATCATGACACCATGACACCATGACATCATGACATCATGACACCATGACATCATGACACCATGACATCATGACATCATGACACCATGACATCATGACACCATGACACCTTGACATCATGACATCATGACACCATGACATCATGACACCACGACATCATGACACCATGACATCATGACATCATGACACCATGACACCATGACATCATGACATCATGACACCATGACACCATGACATCATGACACCATGACATCATGACATCATGACATCATGACACCATGATACCATCACATCATGACACCTTGACATCATTACATCATGACACCATGACACCATGACAACATGACACCATGACATCATGACATCATGACATCATGACATCATGACACCATCACATCATGACACCATGACATCATGACACCATGACATCATGACACCATGACATCATGACATCACGACACCATGACACCATGACACCTTGACATCATGACACCATGACATCATGACATCATGACATCATGACACCATGACATCATGACACCATGACAACACGACATCATGACACCATGAAACGATGACATCACGACATCATGACACCATGAAAGAGAGATTGGGGGGGGGGTTGTTTCATTTGAAAGCTTTTATTTTTATATTTACCACTGTAAAACATATTTACCACTAATTTTATTTTTTAACAAATAGAAGAAAGGTTCAAATAGCATCAGTTAGAGTTTGACAAAAAAAAGTTTAACTTTTGATGCATTTAGGGGAGCTGGACGTCTCTTCAGGGGAGCTGGACGTCTCTTCAGGGGAGCTGGACGTCTCTTCAGGGGAGCTGGACGTCTCTTCAGGGGAGCTGGACGTCTCTTCAGGGGAGCTGGACGTCTCTTTAGGGGAGCTGGACGTCTCTTCAGGGGAGCTGGACGTCTCTTTAGGGGAGCTGGACGTCTCTTCAGGGGAGCTGGACGTCTCTTCAGGGGAGCTGGACGTCTCTTTAGGGGAGCTGGACGTCTCTTCAGGGGAGCTGGACGTCTCTTTAGGGGAGCTGGACGTCTCTTTAGGGGAGCTGGACGTCTCTTCAGGGGAGCTGGATGTCTCTTCAGGGGAGCTGGACGTCTAGTTCGGGGGAGCTGGATGTCTCTTCAGGGGAGCTGGACCTCTAGTTCGGGGGAGCTGGATGTCTCTTTAGGGAGCTGGACGTCTAGTTCGGGGGAGCTGGACGCTGGATGTCTCTTTAGGGGAGCTGGACGTCTAGTTCGGGGGAGCTGGATGTCTCGTTCAGGGGAGCTGGACCTCTCGTTCAGGGGAGCTGGACCTCTCGTTCAGGGAGCTGGACCTCTCGTTCAGGGAGCTGGACCTCTCGTTCAGGTGAGCTGGACCTCTCGTTCAGGGAGCTGGACCTCTCGTTCAGGGGAGCTGGACCTCTCGTTCAGGGGAGCTGGACCTCTCGTTCAGGGGAGCTGGACCTCTCGTTCAGGGGAGCTGGACCTCTCGTTCAGGGGAGCTGGACCTCTTGTTCAGGGGAGCTGGCTCCCCCATAAATCACACCAGGGCTATCCTCCTTGCCTCAAGTTGGATAATCTTTGGATGCCGACAGCAGTGGCAACATTGGAAGACATAGCTTGGACTTTTGCCTTGAAAAACCTTATTCCTGCTTTGTCCCGCGATCCATCAAACGCATTTAGCATTTTTTGACTTATTGGCAGACTCGCTCAGGTGGGAACGAACTTAAATTAGTCTCCTGATCAATGCTGATTTGAATGTCACATTGAGAAAGCAGAAGGGTGGGAATAATCTTAATGAATTTAAAAGTAATCCTGGAAGTAATCATCAAGTTTTTCAAGAGTATTTGTAATCTGATTACAATTATATATAAAAAATGGTGGTAAAGTAACAGATTACAGTTAAAAACTATTTGTAATCAGTTACATGTAAATGCTGTTACTCCCAAACACTGATTGAGATCTACATACAAGGAACACATGCTCAGAATCTCAGAGTGACATTCCTGATGTGGAATGGGATAAACCAAACTGTACAAACGCACAAATGATACCTGATTTTCAAAACCGAATTTCAAGCAGTTTGGAACACTTTACCAATCAACATTTGGTTTACTTTGGACCAGTCCACTAAAGACACAACAAATAAGCTATTTGTATGAACTGGTGGGATTCCTAAGATACAGAGTCATATACAAGAGCCTTTGTGAAGTCCTGGATCTATCTCTAATTTTCTAATCAATACTCTTCAAAACTACTAATCCCACTTCTGCTGTTCCTCTGTCTCATCTTGACTCACCCTGACACTGAGAGGAGAGAAGGCAGCAGAGTGGGTGGCTGAATACATTAAGCCTGGTTCTCTGCCAACACCTCCCTCTCTCTCTCTCTCTCTCTCTATCCCTCTCTCTCTCTCTTTCTCTCTTTCTCTCTCTCTCTCTCTCTCTCTCTCTCTCTCTCTCTCTCTTCTCTCTCTCTCTCTCTCTCTCTCTCTCTCTCTCTCTCTCTCTCTCTCTCTCTCTCTCTCTCTCTCTCTCTTTCTCTCTCTCTGTCTACCCCAACCCTGTCTCTCTCTCTCTCTTCTCTCTCTCTCTCTCTCTCTCTCTCTCTCTCTCTCTCTCTCTCTCTCTCTCTCTCTCTCTCTCTCTCTCTCTCTCTCTCTCTCTCTCTCTCTCTCTCTCTCTCTCTCTCTCTCTCTCTCTCTTCCTTTATCTTCCTTTTTCTCTCTCTCTCTCTCTCTCTCTCTCTCTCTCTCTCTCTCTCTCTCTCTCTCTCTCTCTCTCTCTCTCTATCCCTCTCTCTCTCTCTTTCTCTCTTTCTCTCCATCTTTCTCTCCCTCTTTCTCTCCCTCCTCTCTCTGTAGAGGTTGGTGGTTATCCTCAAAGTTAATAACCAAAGATAGCGCTATGAAGCCGCAGGGCAAAAGAGACATCTTTTTACATTATCAAAATTCCATCTGCCAGATATCTTGATGTCATAGTAGCATAGGAAAATGGCATAATTTGTTCATACAGGGTTGTTATGCGTACACTGGCAAATGGAGATATTGTAGGAGACAAATCCAGTCTTTGACTTTCTGTCAGCATGATTGAGTTGAAATAGTATTTAATGACTACAATATGTATGTGAAATATCTCAGCCGTCCCACTGAAGTTTTTAGTGTACCTATTGGTCATTACTGCAAAAAATTGTTTTGCGTTGTGGCATCGCAGATAAGTCCTGAGTAATGACGAATGAACCAAACAATCTCAAAACAACTGTCGGTTTAGAAGTGGCTTCACAGATTAGTCCTGAGTAATGACGAATGAACCACACAACGTGAAAACAACTGTGGGTTTAGAAGTGGCTTCACAGATTAGTCCTGAGTAATGACTAATGAACCAAACAATCTCAAAACAACTGTCGGTTTAGAAGTGGCTTCACAGATTAGTCCTGAGTAATGACGAATGAACCACACAACGTGAAAACAACTGTCGGTTTAGAAGTGGCTTCACAGATTAGTCCTGAGTAATGACTAATGAACCAAACAATCTCAAAACAACTGTGGGTTTAGAAGTGGCTTCACAGATTAGTCCTGAGTAATGACTAATGAACCAAACAATCTCAAAACAACTGTGGGTTTAGAAGTGGTTCTACTGGTAAAGCTACATCTGAGCTCTCAGGATTTAAACGGCACAGTCTCCTTTTATCGTGAATAGTTCTGACCATGGGTTGCTAGGCCTCTGTTCACACAGAGCCAGTTGTTGAAGTACTGTTCAACCACTCCAGCCAGCCTTTCTCTCTCGTTTGTTGTTCATGTCGTTGTTCATGTTGTTGTTCATGTCGTTAAGGATAATGATGATGACTTTTTTTTACCAGCCTTTTCTTTGTTGTTTATTTTTACTTTACCTGAGAACCTGTGAATTACCTACTAAGTGTATAACGGGAGTGTATTTTCTTTAACTAAGTAGTTCACACCAAACCATGTGCACGTATGTTCCGCGTTGCGGTAATAACATCATCACCTTGGTGCACGCTTCTGAAGAGCAAAACACTGAAGAGGCGGTTACTGATCAGTTGTTAGTAAATGTGTTGTCCTCCAAACCAGAGTTGGGACCAATTCTGTTTCAATTCGGTCAATTCAAAAGAAAATTGGAATTGAAATGTGATTTTTACTTCCTGAATTGCGGAACATCGGCAAAAACACTAAGATTCAAACCATCCACACGGTTGGTATTTCAACCTTGTTTTTTTCCCCTAGATCATTCCGTGGTGTGTTCAGTGTGGATCGTGCATTGCAGACTGACTGTGAAAACCAAATCTTCTCTTAGCGTGATTTCTCTGAGGGTTGGCTCGAGTCCAGCTGGATGGCTAGTCCCTTCAGTCAATCTGTCAGCATTCTCAACCCTGAACCATCCCTCCTTTTCTCTCTGTGCACCGCCTGTCACTCACAGTTAGCGAAAATGAACCACAACCACTCTACTACCCTGCCTGGAAAGGGCTTCATAACATGACCCCCCCCCCCCCTTGCACACCCTCTATCTACAAACTTTGTGTTAATTAAGAGGATAGAATGTCATTTACATGAAGAACAGACAACAGACATTCTGCCAAACAGTGTGTCCCCTCATACAAAACATTACATGTTGGTGAATGACTAATACCACGCAGAGTTCATGTCCTTGAACACAGCCCATCTGTAAATAGCCCACGCAACTACCCTCATCCCCATGTTGTTATTTTTTTGCTCCTTTGCACCCCCAGTATCTCAATCTGCACATCTATCACTGCAGTGTTAATACTGAATTGTAATTATTTTGCCACTATGCCTTATGTATTGCCTTACCTCCCTAATCTTACGACATTTGCACTCACTGTATATAGAATTTTTATATTGTATTATTGACTGTATGTTTGTTTATTCTATGTGTAGCTCTGTGTTGTTGATTTTGTCGCATTGCTTTGCTTTATCTTGGCCAGGTCGCAATTGTAAATGAGAATGTGTTCTCAACTGGCCTACCTGGTTAAATAAAGGTGTTCTCAACTGGCCTACCTGGTTAAATAAAGGTGTTCTCAACTGGCCTACCTGGTTAAATAAAGGTGTTCTCAACTGGCCTACCTGGTTAAATAAAGGTGAAATAAAAAATACAAACATAACTATCCTCTCCATCATGGTACCATGCAGGGTCCATGTTATATCCTCTCTACTAGTGGTACCATGCAGGGTCCATGTTATATCCTCTCTACTAGTGGTACCATGCAGGGTCCATGTTATATCCTCTCTACTAGTGGTACCATGCAGGGTCCATGTTATATCCTCTCTACTAGTGGTACCATGCAGGGTCCATGTTATATCCTCTCTAGTGGTACTAGTGGTACCATGCAGGGTCCATGTTATATCCTCTCTACTAGTGGTACTAGTGGTATATCCATGCAGGGTCCATGTTATATCCTCTCTACTAGTGGTACCATGCAGGGTCCATGTTATATCCTCTCTACTAGTGGTACCATGCAGGGTCCATGTTATATCCTCTCTACTAGTGGTACCATGCAGGGTCCATGTTATATCCTCTACTAGTGGTACAGGGGTCCATGTTATATCCTCTCTACTAGTGGTACCATGCAGGGTCCATGTTATATCCTCTCTACTAGTGGTACCATGCAGGGTCCATGTTATATCCTCTCTACTAGTGGTACCATGCAGGGTCCATGTTATATCCTCTCTACTAGTGGTACCATGCAGGGTCCATGTTATATCCTCTCTACTAGTGGTACCATGCAGGGTCCATGTTATATCCTCTCTACTAGTGGTACCATGCAGGGTCCATGTTATATCCTCTCTACTAGTGGTACCATGCAGGGTCCATGTTATATCCTCTCTACTAGTGGTACCATGCAGGGTCCATGTTATACCCTCTCTACTAGTGGTACCATGCAGGGTCCATGTTATATCCTCTCTACTAGTGGTACCATGCAGGGTCCATGTTCTATCCTCTCTACTAGTGGTACCATGCAGGGTCCATGTTATATCCTCTCTACTAGTGGTACCATGCAGGGTCCATGTTATATCCTCTCTACTAGTGGTACCATGCAGGGTCCATGTTATATCCTCTCTACTAGTGGTACCATGCAGGGTCCATGTTATATCCTCTCTACTAGTGGTACCATGCAGGGTCCATGTTATATCCTCTACTAGTGGTACCATGCAGGGTCCATGTTATATCCTCTCTACTAGTGGTACCATGCAGGGTCCATGTTATATCCTCTCTACTAGTGGTACCATGCAGGGTCCATGTTATATCCTCTCTACTAGTGGTACCATGCAGGGTCCATGTTATATCCTCTCTACTAGTGGTACCATGCAGGGTCCATGTTATATCCTCTCTACTAGTGGTACCATGCAGGGTCCATGTTATATCCTCTCTACTAGTGGTACCATGCAGGGTCCATGTTATATCCTCTCTACTAGTGGTACCATGCAGGGTCCATGTTATATCCTCTCTACTAGTGGTACCATGCAGGGTCCATGTTATATCCTCTCTACTAGTGGTACCATGCAGGGTCCATGTTATATCCTCTCTACTAGTGGTACCATGCAGGGTCCATGTTATATCCTCTCTACTAGTGGTACCATGCAGGGTCCATGTTATATCCTCTCTACTAGTGGTACCATGCAGGGTCCATGTTATATCCTCTCTACTAGTGGTACCATGCAGGGTCCATGTTATATCCTCTACTAGTGGTACTGCAGGGTCCATGTTATATCCTCTCTACTAGTACCATGCAGGGTCCATGTTATATCCTCTCTACTAGTGGTACCATGCAGGGTCCATGTTATATCCTCTCTACTAGTGGTACCATGCAGGGTCCATGTTATATCCTCTCTACTAGTGGTACCATGCAGGGTCCATGTTATATCCTCTCTCTACTAGTGGTACCATGCAGGGTCCATGTTATATCCTCTCTACTAGTGGTACCATGCAGGGTCCATGTTATATCCTCTCTACTAGTGGTACCATGCAGGGTCCATGTTATATCCTCTCTACTAGTGGTACCATGCAGGGTCCATGTTATATCCTCTCTACTAGTGGTACCATGCAGGGTCCATGTTATATCCTCTCTACTAGTGGTACCATGCAGGGTCCATGTTATATCCTCTCTACTAGTGGTACCATGCAGGGTCCATGTTATATCCTCTCTACTAGTGGTACCATGCAGGGTCCATGTTATATCCTCTCTACTAGTGGTACCATGCAGGGTCCATGTTATATCCTCTCTACTAGTGGTACCATGCAGGGTCCATGTTATATCCTCTCTACTAGTGGTACCATGCAGGGTCCATGTTATATCCTCTCTACTAGTGGTACCATGCAGGGTCCATGTTATATCCTCTCTACTAGTGGTACCATGCAGGGTCCATGTTATATCCTCTCTACTAGTGGTACCATGCAGGGTCCATGTTATATCCTCTCTACTAGTGGTACCATGCAGGGTCCATGTTATATCCTCTCTACTAGTGGTACCATGCAGGGTCCATGTTATATCCTCTCTACTAGTGGTACCATGCAGGGTCCATGCAGGGTCCATGTTATATCCTCTCTACTAGTGGTACCATGCAGGGTCCATGTTATATCCTCTCTACTAGTGGTACCATGCAGGGTCCATGTTATATCCTCTCTACTAGTGGTACCATGCAGGGTCCATGTTATATCCTCTCTACTAGTGGTACCATGCAGGGTCCATGTTATATCCTCTCTACTAGTGGTACCATGCAGGGTCCATGTTATATCCTCTCTACTAGTGGTACCATGCAGGGTCCATGTTATATCCTCTCTACTAGTGGTACCATGCAGGGTCCATGTTATATCCTCTCTACTAGTGGTACCATGCCATGTTAGGGTCTACATGTTCCATATATCCTCTCTACTAGTGGTACCATGCAGGGTCCATGTTATATCCTCTCTACTAGTGGTACCATGCAGGGTCCATGTTATATCCTCTCTACTAGTGGTACCATGCAGGGTCCATGTTATATCCTCTCTACTAGTGGTACCATGCAGGGTCCATGTTATATCCTCTCTACTAGTGGTACCATGCAGGGTCCATGTTATATCCTCTCTACTAGTGGTACCATGCAGGGTCCATATATCCTCTCTACTAGTGGTACCATGCAGGGTCCATGTTATATCCTCTCTACTAGTGGTACCATGCAGGGTCCATGTTATATCCTCTCTACTAGTGGTACCATGCAGGGTCCATGTTCTATCCTCTCTACTAGTGGTACCATGCAGGGTCCATGTTATATCCTCTCTACTAGTGGTACCATGCAGGGTCCATGTTATATCCTCTCTACTAGTGGTACCATGCAAGGTCCATGTTCTAACCTCTCTACTAGTGTATGTGTGAGTAATTGTTCATCAACTCCCAGGGCCAAGATGTTGGATCCTGTCTATGCAAGCTGTCCAGTACTGGAAGAGTGAGAAAGAAAGGGGAGATAGAGAGAGAGAAGAGGGAGAGAGAGTAAAACATGATGAAATGATGCCCTGCTGTGATTACTGCTGCTCACACATGGCCAGAGAGGAGGTGGTTTTAGAGAGAGATATCTCTCTCTCTCCCTCTCTGCATCTCTCTCTCTCTGCATGTATCTCTCTCTCTCTGCATCTCTCTCTCTCTCTGCATGTCTTCCTCTCCCTCTGCATCTCTCTCTCTCTCTCTCTCTCTCTCTCTCTCTCTCTCTCTCTCTCTCTCTCATATATATTAAGACGTTAGTGTAATTTGGGAAATGTTCCATGACGACATTTCCTGAGTAATATCCCAATGCTTACATTGCATGATGGCTCTCTCCAAAATGCATAGCTGGGATTTTCCATACATAATCCTACTGATAGATTACTCAGGGGAAATGGAAAAAAAAAAATAGGGGGGTACCTAGTCAGTTGTACACACAGTAAGCATCCCAAACGGATCCCCATTCCCTATCAGTCATCTCATAATATCTATCTTCATTTACAGAGATATTAAAATTCCCTAGTAATGTTACTATCAACTGTTCTTTTTATATTATATCCAACATTATAAACTGGGTGGTTCGAGCCCTGAACTCTAATTGGCTGACAGCCATGGTACATCAGACCGTATACCACGGGTATGACAATGATTTTATATTTTTACTGCTCTAATTACATCGGTAACGTCGGTAACCAGATCGTAATAGCAATACGGCACCTTGGGGGGGTTGCAGTATATGGCCAAAATAACACGGATAAGGGCTGTGTCGTGCCTAAGAAAAGCCATTAGCCATGGTATATTGGCCATATACCACACCCCTTTGTGCCTTATTGCTTAAATATAAACTGTGTGTCTGTTTCCCAAATGGCACCCTACATAGTGCCCATAGGGCTCTGCTCAAAAGTAGTGCACTATGTAGGGAATAATGTGCCATTTGGAACGCAGACCCTGTGAATATTCGTAGCAGTGTTAGCATGTACCCTCCTTCAATAGAGTTCAGCAGCAGTGTTAGCATGTCTCCTCCTTCAGTAGCAGTGTTAGCATGTCTCCTCCTTCAGTAGCAGTGTTAGCATGTCTCCTCCTTCAGTAGCAGTGTTAGCACGTATACTCCTTCAGTAGCAGTGTTAGCATGTATCCTCCTTCAATAGAGTTTAGTAACAGTGTTAGCATGTCTCCTCCTTCAGTAGAAGTGTTAGCATGTCTCCTCGTTCAATAGAGTTTAGTAGCAGTGTTAGCATGTTTCCTCCTTCAGTAGAAGTGTTAGCATGTCTCCTCCTTCAGTAGCAGTGTTAGCACGTATCCTCCTTCAGTAGCAGTGTTAGCATGTCTCCTCCTTCAGTAGAGTTTAGTAGCAGTGTTAGCATGTCTCCTCCTTCAGTAGAAGTGTTAGCATGTCTCCTCCTTCAATAGAGTTTAGTAGCAGTGTTAGCATGTCTCCTCCTTCAGTAGAAGTGTTAGCACTTGTCCTCCTTCAGTAGCAGTGTTAGCACGTATCCTCCTTCAGTAGCAGTGTTAGCACGTATCCTCCTTCAGTAGCAGTGTTAGCATGTCTCCTCCTTCAATAGAGTTTAGTAACAGTGTTAGCATGTCTCCTCCTTCAGTAGAAGTGTTAGCATGTCTCCTCCTTCAATAGAGTTTCGTAGCAGTGTTAGCATGTTTCCTCCTTCAGTAGAAGTGTTAGCATGTCTCCTCCTTCAGTAGAGTTTAGTAGCAGTGTTAGCATGTCTCCTCCTTCAATAGAGTTTAGTAGCAGTGTTAGCATGTCTCCTCCTTCAGTAGAAGTGTTAGCACTTGTCCTCCTTCAGTAGCAGTGTTAGCACGTATCCTCCTTCAGTAGCAGTGTTAGCACGTATCCTCCTTCAGTAGCAGTGTTAGCATGTACCGTCCTTCAGTAGCAGTGTTAGCACGTATCCTCCTTCAGTAGAGTTCCATAGCAGTGTTAGCACGTATCCTCCTTCAGTAGCAGTGTTAGCATGTACCGTCCTGCAGTAGCAGTGTTAGCATGTACCCTCCTACAGTAGAAGTGTTAGCACGTATCCTCCTTCAGTAGAGTTCCATAGCAGTGTTAGCATGTCTCCTCCTTCAGTAGCAGTGTTAGCACGTATCCTCCTTCAGTAGCAGTGTTAGCACGTATCCTCCTTCAGTAGAGTTCCATAGCAGTGTTAGCATGTATCCTCCTTCAGTAGAGTTCAGCAGCAGTGTTAGCACGTATCCTCCTTCAGTAGAGTTCAGTAGCAGTGTTAGCATGTATCCTCCTTCAGTAGAGTTCAGTAGCAGTGTTAGCATGTATCCTCCTTCAGCAGAGTTCAGCAGCAGTGTTAGCATGTATCCTCCTTCAGTAGAGTTCAGCAGCAGTGTTAGCACATATCCTCCTTCAGTAGCAGTGTTAGCACGTATCCTCCTTCAGTAGCAGTGTTAGCATGTATCCTCCTTCAGTAGAGTTCAGCAGCAGTGTTAGCATGTATCCTCCTTCAGTAGAGTTCAGCAGCAGTGTTAGCATGTATCCTCCTTCAGTAGCAGTGTTAGCATGTACCGTCCTTCAGTAGCAGTGTTAGTATGTACCCTCCTTCAGTAGAGTTCCATAGCAGTGTTAGCATGTATCCTCCTTCAGTAGCAGTGTTAGCATGTCTCCTCCTTCAGTAGCAGTGTTAGCATGTCTCCTCCTTCAGTAGCAGTGTTAGCACGTATCCTCCTTCAGTAGCAGTGTTAGCACGTATCCTCCTTCAGTAGCAGTGTTAGCATGTACCGTCCTTCAGTAGCAGTGTTAGCATGTATCCTCCTTCAGTAGAGTTCAGCAGCAGTGTTAGCATGTATCCTCCTTCAGTAGAGTTCAGTAGCAGTGTTAGCATGTATCCTCCTTCAGTAGAGTTCAGCAGCAGTGTTAGCACGTATCCTCCTTAAGTAGCAGTGTTAGCATGTACCCTCCTTCAGTAGAGTTCAGCAGCAGTGTTAGCATGTATCCTCCTTCAGTAGAGTTCAGCAGCAGTGTTAGCATGTATCCTCCTTCAGTAGAGTTCAGCAGCAGTGTTAGCATGTACCGTCCTTCAGTAGCAGTGTTAGCATGTACCGTCCTTCAGTAGCAGTGTTAGCATGTACCGTCCTTCAGTAGCAGTGTTAGCACGTATCCTCCTTCAGTAGAGTTCAGCAGCAGTGTTAGCATGTATCCTCCTTCAGTAGAGTTCAGCAGCAGTGTTAGCATGTATCCTCATTCAGTAGAGTTCAGTAGCAGTGTTAGCATGTATCCTCCTTCAGTAGAGTTCAGTAGCAGTGTTAGCACGTATCCTCATTCAGTAGCAGTGCTGGCATTTATCCTCCTTCAGTAGAGTTCAGTAGCAGTGTTAGCATGTATCCTCCGTTTGCAGAGTGAGGATCCAGTAATGTACAGGGACAGAGTCAAATGTTCCCCATAAAAAAAACAGAAGGTCTTCCCACTGCAGAGCAGCATGGCGATGTAGAGCTCGATTTGTGTTGATAGCCCAGCTCATGCTTTATAAATATTTACTGCTATAAAATACATGCTGTGCTCTCTGCCTTGCCTGCTTATTTCTACACTATCTGAATCCCTTAATAGATCCTACATCGGGAACGGGGTTCCATTTCGAATGCTCTCTCCGCAACAAATAGAAGGAAGGAGCAGGTTAGGAAGACATACAGTCAGATCCATCAGGAAGTCAGATCCATCAGGTCAGGAAGACATACAGTCAGATCCATCAGGAAGTCAGATCCATCAGGTCAGGAAGACATACAGTCAGATCCATCAGGTCAGGAAGACATACAGTCAGATCCATCAGGAGGTCAGATCCATCAGGAAGTCAGATCCATCAGGAAGTCAGATCCATCAGGTCAGGAAGACATACAGTCAGATCCATCAGGAAGTCAGATCCATCAGGAAGTCAGATCCATCAGGTCAGGAAGACATACAGTCAGATCCATCAGGTCAAGAAGACATACAGTCAGATCCATCAGGAAGTCAGATCCATCAGGTCAGGAAGACATACAGTCAGATCCATCAGGAAGTCAGATCCATCAGGTCAGGAAGACATACAGTCAGATCCATCAGGTCAAGAAGACATACAGTCAGATCCATCAGGAAGTCAGATCCATCAGGAGGTCAGATCCATCAGGTCAGGAAGACATACAGTCAGATCCATCAGGTCAAGAAGACATACAGTCAGATCCATCAGGAAGTCAGATCCATCAGGTCAGGAAGACATACAGTCAGATCCATCAGGAAGTCAGATCCATCAGGTCAGGAAGACATACAGTCAGATCCATCAGGTCAAGAAGACATACAGTCAGATCCATCAGGAAGTCAGATCCATCAGGAGGTCAGATCCATCAGGTCAGGAAGACATACAGTCAGATCCATCAGGAGGTCAGATCCATCAGGTCAGGAAGACATACAGTCAGATCCATCAGGAAGTCAGATCCATCAGGTCAGGAAGACATACAGTCAGATCCATCAGGTCAGGAAGACATACAGTCAGATCCATCAGGAAGTCAGATCCATCAGGAGGTCAGATCCATCAGGAAGTCAGATCCATCAGGAGGTCAGATCCATCAGGTCAGGAAGACATACAGTCAGATCCATCAGGAAGTCAGATCCATCAGGTCAGGAAGACATACAGTCAGATCCATCAGGAAGTCAGATCCATCAGGTCAGGTAGACATACAGTCAGATCCATCAGGAAGTCAGATCCATCAGGTCAGGAAGACATACAGTCAGATCCATCAGGTCAGGAAGACATACAGTCAGATCCATCAGGTCAGGAAGACATACAGTCAGATCCAACAGGAAGTCAGATCCATCAGGTCAGGAAGACATACAGTCAGATCCATCAGGAGGTCAGATCCATCAGGAAGTCAGATCCATCAGGTCAGGAAGACATACAGTCAGATCCATCATTATTGCACCCTTGATAATAAGAGCAAAGAAGACTATAAAATAAAGACTACAAACATTCAGCTATATTTTATGCTCAATACAATTGGAAAATTTGATTATTGAATAATAATACAATTACTCAGATAAAGAGATTTTGTTATACATGTAATCAACAAACAGAAAAGAGTCTAAATTATTGGCATCCCTGTTTTCAATACTCCGGCACCCTCCCCTTGCAAGGATTTTTTTCACCTTTATTTAACCAGGTAGGCTAGTTGACAACAAGTTCTCATTTACAACTGCGACCTGGCCAAGATAAAGCAAAGCAGTACGACACAAACAAAGAAAAGTCTATATACAGTGTGTACAAATGAGATAGGATAAGGGAGGTAAGGCAATAAATAGGCCATGGTGGCAAAATAATTACAATATAGCAATTAAACACTGGAATGATAGATGTGCAGAATATGAGGATAACTGGTGTGCGTGGCCAAAGAGCTCTATTTTTATATCATGTGACCATAGCACTGGTTCCAATCAAAGTGCAAATGCCGTTTATCAATTTCCAGGCGGTGCTAACTCCAGGCGGTGCTAACACCAGGCGGTGCTAACACCAGGCGGTGCTAACTCCAGGCGGTGCTAACTCCAGGCGGTGCTAATACCAGGCAGTGCTAACTCCAGGCGGAGCTAACTCCAGGTGGTGCTAACTCCAGGCGGAGCTAAATCCAGGCGGAGCTAACTCCAGGCGGTGCTAACTCCAGGCGGTGCTAACTCCAGGCGGAGCTTCTTGGCCAGGCACACAAGTGGTGGGTTTTGGGGTTGAAAAACAGAAACGTATGCAGAAAATTAACTCATACCTACTGTAAAATATGTTGGTGGACATTTGATGCTTTGGGTCTATTTTGCTTCCACTGATCCTGGGGCCTTTGTTAAGGTCAACAGCATTATGAACTTTACCAAGTACCAAGACATTTTAGCCAAAACCTAGTTTTCTCTGCCAGGAGGTTCACACGTCGATCTTCCATCAAGACAATAACCCCAAGCACTAATTAAAATACACAAAGGAATGTATCATTAACCACTAAATTAACATTTTGCAAAAGTAATCTCAGTCCCCAGACTTGAACTCCACTGAAAACCTGTTGGTTTGAATTGAAGAGGTCAGTCCATATGAGCAGACAGGATAAAATAATAATAATAACAATAATAAATAATGTAACACATTTATATAGTGCTTTTCATAACAATCTTCATAACAATCTGAGTCCTGCCTCACCCTGTCCTGACTCACCCTGTCCTGACTCACCCTGTCCTGCCTCACCATGTCCTGCCTCACCATGTCCTGTCTCACCCTGTCCTGACTCACCCTGTCCTGTTTCACCCTGTCCTGACTCACCCTGTCCTGCCTCACCCTGTCCTGACTCACCATGTCCTGCCTCACCATGTCCTGTCTCACCCTGTCCTGACTCACCCTGTCCTGTTTCACCCTGTCCTGACTCACCCTGTCCTGTTTCACCATGTCCTGACTCACCCTGTCCTGCCTCACCCTGTCCTGCCTCACCATGTCCTGTCTCACCATGTCCTGTCTCACCCTGTCCTGACTCACCCTGTCCTGTTTCACCCTGTCCTGACTCACCCTGTCCTGTCTCACCCTGTCCTGACTCACCCTGTCTTGACTCACCCTGTCCTGACTCACCCTGTCCTGACTCACCCTGTCCTGACTCACCCTGTCCTGTCTCACCCTGTCCTGTCTCACCCTGTCCTGACTCACCCTGTCCTGACTCACCCTGTCCTGACTCACCATGTCCTGACTCACCCTGTCCTGACTCACCATGTCCTGTCTCACCCTGTCCTGTCTCACCATGTCCTGACTCACCCTGTCCTGTCTCACCCTGTCCTGTCTCACCCTGTCCTGTCTCACCCTGTCCTGACTCACCCTGTCCTGTCTCACCCTGTCCTGTCTCACCCTGTCCTGTCTCACCCTGTCCTGCCTCACCCTGTCCTGACTCACCCTGTCCTGACTCACCCTGTCCTGTCTCACCATGTCCTGACTCACCCTGTCCTGACTCACCCTGTCCTGCCTCACCCTGTCCTGACTCACCCTGTCCTGACTCACCATGTCCTGTCTCACCCTGTCCTGTCTCACCATGTCCTGACTCACCCTGTCCTGTCTCACCCTGTCCTGCCTCAATCTGTCCTGTCTCACCCTGTCCTGTTTCACCCTGTCCTGCCTCAATCTGTCCTGTCTCACCCTGTCCTGTTTCACCCTGTCCTGCCTCAATCTGTCCTGTCTCACCCTGTCCTGCCTCAATCTGTCCTACCTCACTCCATCCTGTTTCACCCTGTCCTGCCTCACCCTGTCCTGCCTCAATCTGTCCTGTCTCACCCTGTCCTGCCTCAATCTGTCCTGCCTCACTCCATCCTGTTTCACCCTGTCCTGCCTCACCCTGTCCTGCCTCAATCTGTCCTGTCTCACCCTGTCCTGCCTCAATCTGTCCTGTTTCACCCTGTCCTGTCTCACCCTGCCCTGACTCAATCTGTCATCAATGAGAGCAGAACTGACTCAGTGTGACACTGAATACATAAGCACATTACCAACCTCTGTCACTGCTTTCAAATCCAACAAGCAACTCCGGACAGAAAAGATAAATACTGACATCATTAATAAACCCTATTTACACTTTCTGATGTAGTATGTAGGTGAAATAAAGTAGGGTGCACAGTCCTATGGGCCCTGGTTAAAACTAGTACACTCTATACAGTGAGTAGGGTGCAATTTGGGACGGACTCATTAGTACTCTACAATATGCCATAATCAGATTGTATCAATGAGATAACATAACAGAAGGACATTATTTTACCCTTATTTTACCAGGTAAGTTGACTGAGAACACGTTCTCATTACAGCAACAACCAGGGGTATAGTTACAGGGGAAAGGAAAGGAGGGGGTGAACGAGCCAATTGGAAGCTAAGAAAACATCCTAGAAGGACAGTGTGTGATCAAAGTGACAGTATCCATTTGACCTAAGGTGTTATTGGCAGGGTTCGCTCAAAGAACAAAACATCTCATTAGGGTCACAGTGTAATTGCTGGCGTACGCTAAATATACACATTTACACTGCAAAGCAAAGGCAAACTCAAAGAATAGTTGCCAATAGAGAAACGCCACATACAGATAGCCCCCTGAGACATACAGATAGCCTACCTGAGACACACATAAGAATAGTTGCCAATAGAGAAACGCCACCTGAGACATACAGATAGCCCCCTGAGACATACAGATAGCCCCCTGAGACATACAGATAGCCCCCTGAGACATACAGATAGCCCCCTGAGACATACAGATAGCTCCCTGAGACATACAGATAGCCCCCTGAGACATACAGATAGCCCCCTGAGACATACAGATAGCCCCCTGAGACATACAGATAGCCACCTGAGACATACAGATAGCCCCCTGAGACATACAGATAGCCCCCTGAGACATACAGATAGCCCCTGAGACATACAGATAGCCCCCTGAGACATACAGATAGTCCCCTGAGACATACAGATAGCCCCCTGAGACATACAGATAGCCCCCTGAGACATACAGATAGCCCCCTGAGACATACAGATAGCCCACCTGAGACATACAGATAGCCCCCTGAGACATACAGATAGCCCCTGAGACATACAGATAGTCCCCTGAGACATACAGATAGCCCCCTGAGACATACAGATAGCCCCCTGAGACATACAGATAGCCCCCTGAGACATACAGATAGCCCCCTGAGACATACAGATAGCCCCCTGAGACATACAGATAGTCCCCTGAGACATACAGATAGCCCCCTGAGACATACAGATAGCCCCCTGAGACATACAGATAGCCCACCTGAGACATACAGATAGCCCCCTGAGACATACAGATAGCCCCCTGAGACATACAGATAGTCCCCTGAGACATACAGATAGCCCCCTGAGACATACAGATAGTCCCCTGAGACATACAGATAGCCTCCTGAGACATACAGATAGTCCCCTGAGACATACAGATAGCCCCCTGAGACATACAGATAGCCCCCTGAGACATACAGATAGTCCCCTGAGACATACAGATAGCCTCCTGAGACATACAGATAGTCCCCTGAGACATACAGATAGCCCCCTGAGACATACAGATAGCCCCCTGAGACATACAGATAGCAACCTGAGACATACAGATAGTCCACCTGAGACATACAGATAGCCCCCTGAGACATACAGATAGCCCACCTAGAAACATACAGATAGCCCCCTGAGACATACAGATAGCCCCCTGAGACATACAGATAGCCCCCTGAGACATACAGCTAGCCCCTTGAGACATACAGATAGCCCCCTGAGACATACAGATAGCCCCCTGAGACATACAGATAGCCTACCTGAGACATACAGATAGCCCCCTGAGACATACAGATAGTCCCCTGAGACATACAGATAGCCCCCTGAGACATACAGATAGCCCACCTAGAAACATACAGATAGCCCCTGAGACATACAGATAGCCCACCTAGAAACATACAGATAGCCCCTGAGACATACAGATAGCCCCCTGAGACATACAGATAGCCCCCTGAGACATACAGATAGTCCCCTGAGACATACAGATAGCCCCCTGAGACATACAGATAGCCCACCTAGAAACATACAGATAGCCCCCTGAGACATACAGATAGCCCACCTAGAAACATACAGATAGCCCCCTGAGACATACAGATAGTCCACCTGAGACATACAGATAGCCCCCTGAGACATACAGATAGCCCCCTGAGACATACAGATAGCCCACCTAGAAACATACAGATAGCCCCCTGAGACATACAGATAGCCCCCTGAGACATACAGATAGCCCCCTGAGACATACAGATAGCCCCTGAGACATACAGATAGTCCCCTGAGACATACAGATAGTCCCCTGAGACATACAGATAGCCCCTGAGACATACAGATAGCCCCCTGAGACATACAGATAGCCCACCTGAGACATACAGATAGCCCCCTGAGACATACAGATAGCCCCCTGAGACATACAGATAGCCCCCTGAGACATACAGATAGCCCCCTGAGACATACAGATAGTCCCCTGAGACATACAGATAGCGCCCTGAGACATACAGATAGCCCCCTGAGACATACAGATAGCCCCCTGAGACATACAGATAGCCCACCTGAGACATACAGATAGCCCCCTGAGACATACAGATAGCCCCCTGAGACATACAGATAGTCCCCTGAGACATACAGATAGCCCCCTGAGACATACAGATAGCCCCCCTGAGACATACAGATAGTCCCCTGAGACATACAGATAGCCCCTGAGACATACAGATACCCCCTGAGACATACAGATAGCAACCTGAGACATACAGATAGCCCCCTGAGACATACAGATAGCCACCTGAGACATACAGATAGCCCACCTAGAAACATACAGATAGCCCACCTAGAAACATACAGATAGCCCCTGAGACATACAGATAGCCCCCTGAGACATACAGATAGCCCCCTGAGACATACAGATAGCCCACCTAGAAACATACAGATAGCCCCCTGAGACATACAGATAGCCCCCTGAGACATACAGATAGCCCCCTGAGACATACAGACATACAGATAGCCCCCTGAGACATACAGATAGCCCCTGAGACATACAGATAGCCCCTGAGACATACAGATAGTCCTGAGGACATACAGATAGCCCCCTGAGACATACAGATAGACCCTGAGACATACAGATGGCCCCCTGAGACATACAGCTAGCAACCTGAGACATACAGATAGCCCCCTGAGACATACAGATAGCCCCTGAGACATACAGATGGCCCCCTGAGACATACAGATAGCCCACCTAGAAACATACAGATAGCCCCTGAGACATACAGATAGCCCCCTGAGACATACAGATGGCCCACCTAGAAACATACAGATAGCCCCTGAGACATACAGATGGCCCCTGAGACATACAGATAGCCCCCTGAGACATACAGCTAGCCCCATGAGACATACAGAAAGCCCCCTGAGACATACAGATAGCCTACCTGAGACATACAGATAGCCCCCTGAGACATACAGATAGCCCCCTGAGACATACAGATAGCCCCCTGAGACATACAGATAGTCCCCTGAGGACATACAGATAGCCCCCTGAGACATACAGATAGCCCCTGAGACATACAGATAGTCCCCTGAGACATACAGATAGCCCCCTGAGACATACAGATAGCCCCCTGAGACATACAGATAGCAACCTGAGACATACAGATAGCCACCCTGAGACATACAGATGGCCCCCTGATGCATACAGATAGCCCACCTAGAAACATACAGATAGCCCACCTAGAAACATACAGATAGCCCCCTGAGACATACAGATAGTCCACCTGAGATCATACAGATAGCCCCCTGAGACATACAGATAGCCCCCTGAGACATACAGATAGCCCACCTAGAAACATACAGATAGCCCCCTGAGACATACAGATAGTCCACCTGAGACATACAGATAGCCCCCTGAGACATACAGATAGCCCCCTGAGACATACAGATAGCCCACCTAGAAACATACAGATAGCCCCCTGAGACATACAGATAGCCCACCTAGAAACATACAGATAGCCCCCTGAGACATACAGATAGCCCACCTAGAAACATACAGATAGCCCCTGAGACATACAGATAGCCCCCTGAGACATACAGATAGCCCCCTGAGACATACAGATAGTCCCCTGAGACATACAGATAGCCCCCTGAGACATACAGATAGCCCACCTAGAAACATACAGATAGCCCCCTGAGACATACAGATAGCCCACCTAGAAACATACAGATAGCCCCTGAGACATACAGATAGTCCACCTGAGACATACAGATAGCCCCCTGAGACATACAGATAGCCCCCTGAGACATACAGATAGCCCACCTAGAAACATACAGATAGCCCCCTGAGACATACAGATAGCCCCTGAGACATACAGATAGCCCCTGAGACATACAGATAGCCCCTGAGACATACAGATAGCCCTGAGACATACAGATAGTCCCTAGGACATACAGATAGCCCCTGAGGACATACAGATAGCCCCTGAGACATACAGATAGCCCCCTGAGACATACAGATAGCCCACCTGAGACATACAGATAGCCCCCTGAGACATACAGATAGCCCCTGAGACATACAGATAGCCCCCTGAGACATACAGATAGCCCCCTGAGACATACAGATGGCCCCTGAGACATACAGATAGCCCCCTGAGACATACAGATAGCCCCTGAGACATACAGATAGCCCCTGAGACATACAGATAGCCCACCTGAGACATACAGATAGCCCCTGAGACATACAGATAGCCCCCTGAGACATACAGATAGTCCCCTGAGACATACAGATAGCCCCCTGAGACATACAGATAGCCCCCTGAGACATACAGATAGTCCCCTGAGACATACAGATAGCCCCCTGAGACATACAGATAGCCCCCTGAGACATACAGATAGCAACCTGAGACATACAGATAGCCCCCTGAGACATACAGATAGCCACCTGAGACATACAGATAGCCCACCTAGAAACATACAGATAGCCCACCTAGAAACATACAGATAGCCCCCTGAGACATACAGATAGTCCACCTGAGACATACAGATAGCCCCTGAGACATACAGATAGCCCCCTGAGACATACAGATAGCCCACCTAGAAACATACAGATAGCCCCCTGAGACATACAGATAGCCCCCTGAGACATACAGATAGCCCCCTGAGACATACAGCTAGCCCCCTGAGACATACAGATAGCCCCCTGAGGACATACAGATAGCCCCTGAGACATACAGATAGCCCCCTGAGACATACAGATAGTCCCCTGAGACATACAGCTAGCAACCTGAGACATACAGATAGCCCCCTGAGACATACAGATAGCCCCTGAGACATACAGATAGCCCACCTAGAAACATACAGATAGCCCCCTGAGACATACAGATAGTCCACATGAGACATACAGATAACCCCCTGAGACATACAGATAGCCCCCTGAGACATACAGATAGCCCACCTAGAAACATACAGATAGCCCCCTGAGACATACAGATAACCCCCTGAGACATACAGATAGCCCACCTAGAAACATACAGATAGCCCCCTGAGACATACAGATAGCCCCTGAGACATACAGATAGCCCCCTGAGACATACAGCTAGCCCCCTGAGACATACAGATAGCCCCTGAGACATACAGATAGCCTACCTGAGACATACAGATAGCCCCCTGAGACATACAGATAGCCCCCTGAGACATACAGATAGTCCCCTGAGACATACAGATAGCCCCCTGAGACATACAGATAGCCCCCTGAGACATACAGATAGTCCCCTGAGACATACAGATAGCCCCCTGAGACATACAGATAGCCCCCTGAGACATACAGATAGCAACCTGAGACATACAGATAGCCCCCTGAGACATACAGATAGCCCCCTGAGACATACAGATAGCCCACCTAGAAACATACAGATAGCCCACCTAGAAACATACAGATAGCCCCCTGAGACATACAGATAGTCCACCTGAGACATACAGATAGCCCCCTGAGACATACAGATAGCCCCCTGAGACATACAGATAGCCCACCTAGAAACATACAGATAGCCCCCTGAGACATACAGATAGTCCACCTGAGACATACAGATAGCCCCCTGAGACATACAGATAGCCCCCTGAGACATACAGATAGCCCCCTGAGACATACAGATAGCCCCCTGAGACATACAGATAGCCCCCTGAGACATACAGATAGCCCCCTGAGACATACAGATGCCCCTGAGACATACAGATAGCCCCCTGAGACATACAGATAGCCCCTGAGACATACAGATAGCCCTGACCAGATAGCCCCCTGAGACATACAGATAGCCCCCTGAGACATACAGATAGCCCCCTGAGACATACAGATAGCCCCTGAGACATACAGATAGCCCCCTGAGACATACAGATAGCCCCCTGAGACATACAGATAGCCCCCTGAGACATACAGATAGCCCCCTGAGACATACAGATAGCCCCCTGAGACATACAGATAGTCCCCTGAGGACATACAGATAGCCCCTGAGACATACAGATAGCCCCTGAGACATACAGATAGCAACCTGAGACATACAGATAGCCCCCTGAGACATACAGATAGCCCCCTGAGACATACAGATAGCCCCCTAGAAACATACAGATAGCCCCCCTGAAACATACAGATAGCCCCCTGAGACATACAGATAGCCCACCTGAGACATACAGATAGCCCCCTGAGACATACAGATAGCCCCCTGAGACATACAGATAGCCCCCTGAGACATACAGATAGCCCCCTGAGACATACAGATAGCCCCCTGAGACATACAGATAGCCCCCTGAGACATACAGATAGCCCCCTGAGACATACAGCTAGCAACCTGAGACATACAGATAGCCCCCTGAGACATACAGATAGCCCCCTGAGACATACAGATAGCCCACCTAGAAACATACAGATAGCCCCCTGAGACATACAGATAGCCCCCTGAGACATACAGATAGCCCACCTAGAAACATACAGATAGCCCCCTGAGACATACAGATAGCCCCTGAGACATACAGATAGCCCCCTGAGACATACAGCTAGCCCCCTGAGACATACAGATAGCCCCCTGAGACATACAGATAGCCTACCTGAGACATACAGATAGCCCCCTGAGACATACAGATAGCCCCCTGAGACATACAGATAGCCCACCTAGAAACATACAGATAGCCCCCTGAGACATACAGATAGCCCCCTGAGACATACAGATAGCCCCCTGAGACATACAGCTAGCCCCCTGAGACATACAGATAGTCCACCTGAGACATACAGATGCCCCCTGAGACATACAGATAGCCCCCTGAGACATACAGATAGCCCACCTAGAAACATACAGATAGCCCCCTGAGACATACAGATAGCCCACCTAGAAACATACAGATAGCCCCCTGAGACATACAGATAGCCCACCTAGAAACATACAGATAGCCCCCTGAGACATACAGATAGCCCCCTGAGACATACAGATAGCCCCCTGAGACATACAGATAGTCCCCTGAGACATACAGATAGCCCCCTGAGACATACAGATAGCCCACCTAGAAACATACAGATAGCCCCCTGAGACATACAGATAGCCCACCTAGAAACATACAGATAGCCCCCTGAGACATACAGATAGCCCCCTGAGACATACAGATAGCCCCCTGAGACATACAGATAGCCCCCTGAGACATACAGATAGCCCCCTGAGACATACAGATAGCCCCCTGAGACATACAGATAGCCCCCTGAGACATACAGATAGCCCCCTGAGACATACAGATAGCCCCTGAGACATACAGATAGCCCCCTGAGACATACAGATAGCCCCCTGAGACATACAGATAGCCCCCTGAGACATACAGATAGCCCCCTGAGACATACAGATAGCCCCTGAGACATACAGATGGCCCACCTGAGACATACAGATAGCCCCTGAGACATACAGATAGCCCCCTGAGACATACAGATAGCCCCTGGACATACAGATAGCCCCCTGAGACATACAGATAGAGACATACAGATAGCCCCCTGAGACATACAGATAGCCCCCTGAGACATACAGATAGCCCCCTGAGGACATACAGATAGCCCACCTGAGACATACAGATAGCCCCCTGAGACATACAGATAGCCCCTGAGACATACAGATAGCCCATACAGATAGCCCCCTGAGACATACAGATAGCCCCCTGAGACATAGTCCCCTGAGACAGATAGCCCCTGAGACATACAGATAGCCCCCTGAGACATACAGATAGCAACCTGAGACATACAGATAGCCCCCTGAGACATACAGATAGCCACCTGAGACATACAGATAGCCCACCTAGAAACATACAGATAGCCCACCTAGAAACATACAGATAGCCCCCTGAGACATACAGATAGTCCACCTGAGACATACAGATAGCCCCCTGAGACATACAGATAGCCCCCTGAGACATACAGATAGCCCACCTAGAAACATACAGATGGCCCCTGAGACATACAGATAGCCCCATGAGACATACAGATAGCCCCTGAGACATACAGCTAGCCCCCTGAGACATACAGATAGCCCCCTGAGACATACAGATAGCCCCCTGAGACATACAGATAGCCCCCTGAGACATACAGATAGTCCCCTGAGACATACAGCTAGCAACCTGAGGACATACAGATAGCCCCTGAGACATACAGATAGCCCCCTGAGACATACAGATAGCCCACCTAGAAACATACAGATAGCCCCTGAGACATACAGATAGTCCACATGAGACATACAGATAACCCCTGAGACATACAGATAGCCCCCTGAGACATACAGATAGCCCACCTAGAAACATACAGATAGCCCCCTGAGACATACAGATAGCCCCCTGAGACATACAGATAGCCCACCTAGAAACATACAGATAGCCCCCTGAGACATACAGATAGCCCCCTGAGACATACAGATAGCCCCCTGAGACATACAGCTAGCCCCCTGAGACATACAGATAGCCCCCTGAGACATACAGATAGCCTACCTGAGACATACAGATAGCCCCCTGAGACATACAGATAGCCCCCTGAGACATACAGATAGTCCCCTGAGACATACAGATAGCCCCCTGAGACATACAGATAGCCCCCTGAGACATACAGATAGTCCCCTGAGACATACAGATAGCCCCCTGAGACATACAGATAGCCCCCTGAGACATACAGATAGCAACCTGAGACATACAGATAGCCCCCTGAGACATACAGATAGCCCCCTGAGACATACAGATAGCCCACCTAGAAACATACAGATAGCCCACCTAGAAACATACAGATAGCCCCCTGAGACATACAGATAGTCCACCTGAGACATACAGATAGCCCCCTGAGACATACAGATAGCCCCCTGAGACATACAGATAGCCCACCTAGAAACATACAGATAGCCCCCTGAGACATACAGATAGCCCCCTGAGACATACAGATAGCCCCCTGAGACATACAGATAGCCCCCTGAGACATACAGATAGCCCCCTGAGACATACAGATAGTCCCCTGAGACATACAGATAGCCCCTGAGACATACAGATAGCCCCTGAGACATACAGATAGTCCCCTGAGACATACAGATAGCCCCCTGAGACATACAGATAGCCCCTGAGACATACAGATAGCAACCTGAGACATACAGATAGCCCCTGAGACATACAGATAGCCCCCTGAGACATACAGATAGCCCACCTAGAAACATACAGATAGCCCACCTAGAAACATACAGATAGCCCCTGAGACATACAGATAGTCCACCTGAGACATACAGATAGCCCCCTGAGACATACAGCTAGCCCCCTGAGACATACAGATAGCCCCCTGAGACATACAGATAGCCCCCTGAGACATACAGATAGCCCCCTGAGACATACAGATAGACCCTGAGACATACAGATAGCCCCCTGAGACATACAGATAGCCCCCTGAGACATACAGATAGCCCCCTGAGACATACAGATAGCCCCCTGAGACATACAGATAGTCCACCTGAGACATACAGATAGCCCCCTGAGACATACAGATAGCCTACCTGAGACATACATAAGAACAAACACAACGCATTGTCAAATAATTCAATACATACTGTAACTCCTATTTTGTCCACTGTACTGTACATAACATGCCTATCTCAGCAGTGGTCCACGAGATCATGACTGTGATTCTCCATTCTGCTATAATTAATTATTAATTCTATTCAATATGGAAATATGAAAACTTGTGTGTGTGTGTGGCCCTCTTCCTCTCTGAGTCTATTCTAGTGGAGTCTGTCGGAGAAGAGTCTCTTCATCCTCCACAGGAGGGCTGACAGGAAACAGGAAACTAGGCTGCAGTGACAATACATCAATATTGAAATCAACCAAATTAATCCTCTGAGGGAAAAAAGTGGATTTTTTTATATATATATTTTTAAAATTGTTAACTGTATTCAGATGAATACATTTGAATGAATGACAATGCTTGAAGTCAAATGCCTGTCAGGCCTCCTGATCCTTTTAAAAGCAGCGGTACATCTCAAATATGCACCCCATTCCCTACGTTGTGCACTACTTTTGAGAGCTCTGCTCCCCCCAACAAATGCACTCTGTCGGGAACAGGGTGTCATTGGAAACACAAACCCCAAGCCTGCTAATAGATGTCTTGAATCAGTGGTGGCTGGCTAATGTTCGGGATGGTGATGGGGCCTAGCATGCTTCACTCAGAAGCCCCTGAGTCCCATAAGCAAAGTGACTGTGGGCTCTGCATGTGGTGCCAAGAATAGGCACCACGTGCTCACTTCTCTTCTGAAGGAGCGTAACCCTAGTAGGTTACACCTCCTCCTCACTTCTCTTCTGAAGGAGCGTAACCCTAGTAGGTTACACCTCCTCCTCACTTCTCTTCTGAAGGAGCGTAACCCTAGTAGGTTACACCTCCTCCTCACTTCTCTTCTGAAGGAGCGTAACCCTAGTAGGTTACACCTCCTCCTCACTTCTCTTCTGAAGGAGCGTAACCCTAGTAGGTTACACCTCCTCCTCACTTCTCTTCTGAAGGAGCGTAACCCTAGTAGGTTACACCTCCTCCTCACTTCTCTTCTGAAGGAGCGTAACCCTAGCAGGTTACACCTCCTCCTCACTTCTCTTCTGAAGGAGCGTAACCCTAGTAGGTTACACCTCCTCCTCACTTCCCTTCTGAAGGAGCGTAACCCTAGTAGGTTACACCTCCTCCTCACTTCTCTTCTGATGGAGCGTAACCCTAGTAGGTTACACTCCTCCTCACCTCCTCCTCACTCCTCCTTCTCTTCTGATGGAGCGTAACCCTAGTAGGTTACACCTCCTCCTCACTTCTCTTCTGAAGGAGCGTAACCCTAGCAGGTTACACCTCCTCCTCACTTCTCTTCTGAAGGAGCGTAACCCTAGTAGGTTACACCTCCTCCTCACTTCTCTTCTAATGGAGCGTAACCCTAGTAGGTTACACCTCCTCCTCACTTCCCTTCTGATGGAGCGTAACCCTAGTAGGTTACACCTCCTCCTCACTTCCCTTCTAATGGAGCGTAACCCTAGTAGGTTACACCTCCTCCTCACTTCTCTTCTAATGGAGCGTAACCCTAGTAGGTTACACCTCCTCCTCACTTCCCTTCTGATGGAGCGTAACCCTAGTAGGTTACACCTCCTCCTCACTTCTCTTCTAATGGAGCGTAACCCTAGTAGGTTACACCTCCTCCTCACTTCCCTTCTAATGGAGCGTAACCCTAGTAGGTTACACCTCCTCCTCACTTCCCTTCTGATGGAGCGTAACCCTAGTAGGTTACACCTCCTCCTCACTCCCCTTCTAATGGAGCGTAACCCTAGTAGGTTACACCTCCTCCTCACTTCTCTTCTAATGGAGCGTAACCTAGTAGGTTACACCTCCTCCTCACTTCTCTTCTGAAGGAGCGTAACCTAGTAGGTTACACCTCCTCCTCACTACTCTTCTAACCCTGGAGCGTAACCCTAGTAGGTTACACCTCCTCCTCACTTCTCTTCTGATGGAGCGTAACCCTAGTAGGTTACACCTCCTCCTCACTCCCCTTCTGATGGAGCGTAACCCTAGTAGGTTACACCTCCTCCTCACTCCCCTTCTAATGGAGCGTAACCCTAGTAGGTTACACCTCCTCCTCACTCCCCTTCTGATGGAGCGTAACCCTAGTAGGTTACACCTCCTCCTCACTCCCCTTCTGATGGAAACACATATTTGAATTGCAAACTACTACCATGAAGATGACCTATTTCTCTTTATTCTCTCTCTTCTTCTTTCAATCTCAAGCTTGTAGCTTCATACCCAAGAAGACTCGAGGCTCTTATGGATGCCAAAGATGCTTCAGCAAAATACTGAGGAAAGCGTCTGAATACTTATGTAAATGCGACATTTGTTTCTTTAAAAAAAAATCTAAAATCCTTTTTTTTGCCTTGTCATTATGGATATTGTGTGTAGATTGATGAGGGGAAAAACTATTTAATATATTTTAGAGCTATAACCGAACAAAATGTGGAATAGTCAAGGGGTCTGAATTACGTGACTCCAGAGATGAACACATCGTTGTAACTGCTAAAGGTAGGTGACGTTGTTGTTGGAAGCATCGTAATAAAATATTAAAAAGTGGAAACGTGGCTACAAAACTCGAGAGTCATAACCACACTGTTGACAGATGACAGAAATCCAATAAGACAACCCCTCTTGCATCATTTAACCAAATTACTCTTAACATAAACTTCCTCCTGAAGGTCAAGAGAAACTCAGGCGGTGACTGATGAGCTATTAAACCAGCTCTCTCTCTCTCATATACGCCGCATGCAAAACAGACATGTAAAAACTCCATTAACATTCATTAAAGTGTGGAACGATGCCTAATCAAGCAGAGCTGCTGGGAGCAGTTTGCTACGGGAACCCTATTCCCTACATAGAGCCCTTGTTTTGACCAGAGCCCTATAGGCCCTATGGGCACTATGTAGGGATTAGGGTGCCGTTTGGGACACAGACACATAGTCTATTCACTACAAAGAGCCCTATAGGTCGTGGTCAATAGTAGTGCTATTTGCTCCAAGAACCAAGTGTTCCTTTCATCAACAGTGAGGGAACCAGAAGCAGCGAAGAGGAAAAGTACTATTTGCAGAAGTGGTGTCGGGGGCTGTGATTTGGTAAAGTGGGTGGGGTTATATCCTGCCTGTTTGGCCTGTCCGAGGGTATCATTGGATGGGCCACAGTGTCTGCCGACCCCTCCTGTCTCAGCCTCCAGTATCTATGCTGCAGTAGTTTATGTGTCGGGGGGCTAGGATCAGTCTGTTATATCTGGAGTATTTCTCCTGTCTTATCCGGTGTCCTGTGTGAATTTAAGAATGCTCTCTCTAATTATTTGTCTTTCTCTCACTCGGAGGACCTGAGTCCTAGGACCATGCCTCAGGACTACCTGGCCTTATGGCTCCTTGCTGTCCCCAGTACACCTGGCCATGCTGCTGCTCCAGTTTCAACTGTTCTGTTCTGCCTGCGGGTATGGAACCCTGACCTGTTCACTGGACGTGCTACCTGTTTCAGACCTGCTGTTTTCAACTCTCTAGAGACAGCAGGAGCGGTAGAGATACTCTGAATGATCGGCTACGAAAAGCCTGAGGTGCTGACCTATTGCACCCTCGACAACAACTGTGATTATTATTATTTGACCCTGCTGGTCATCTATGAACATTTGAACATCTTGGCCATGTTCTGTTATAATCTCCACCCGGCACAGCCAGAAGAGTATTGGCCACCCCTCAGAGCCTGGTTCCTCTCTAGGTTTCTTCCTAGGTTCTGGCCTTTCTAGGGAGTTTTTTTCTAGCCACCGTGCTTCTACACCTGCATTGCTTGCTGTTTGGGGTTTTAGGCTGGGTTTCTGTACAGCACTTTGAGATATCAGCTGATGTACGAAGGGCTTTTTAAATACATTTGATTTTGATTTGATCTGAGCGCAATTTCGAATCTCATAGCAAAAGCTCTGAATACTTCTGTAAATAAAGTATTTATGTTTTTTTATACTTAATTATTTTGCAAAAATAAAAAATACAACTGTTTTTGCTTCATGATTATGGGGTATTGTGTGTATATTGCTGAGGATTTGTGTTTATTTAATACCTTTTAGAATGAGAACGTAACATAAGAAATTGTGGGAAAAAGTCAACATTTTTCTGAAGTCACATCGGAAAGTATTCAGAACCTTCCAGATGTTGTTACGTTTTATTCTATTCTACAACCTAGTTTACAACATAGGCACACACAGGTCGAAAAAAACATTTGAGGTGACAGACAGTGATATGGACAGACCGTGACACATTCAATACCGCCTTGCATACTCTTGCCTTCATCTCGCTAATTATCTAGTGTGTAACAGTTGCAAATGAGAGTTTATTTTTGGACAATTGTAGGATTTTTTTTTATCTCTGGTTTGTTTGCTTACGCTTAACAAATGTTTTTCAACCGAATCGGTGGAATGAATACACCCCAAATCACGATTTAACACAGTTCACTTTCACAGCTGCCACGTTGTATTCCTTCTTGTATGTATGCGCTCTCCCACTCTCTCACATTATCCCTTCACTTGTGGACTTCAATGCACAACACATCAGCAGTATGTAACCAGGTGAAATAACCTTTCCAAGCCAAATCCTACACTAACCGTAAAACACAGCCTACATCGTAGTCCCCATATTAGCCAACATGGCTAATAGTGTTAGTAAACATGCTTTAATCATGCAATAGCATTGCAGTGTATAGTCAGTAAGCAGTTTAGCAGTTACACCGGCAATAAATTAAATCAACCAAAAGCTTACCTTGACTTGGAAGAGTCCCAGTGTTGTGTTGGATAGCCGTAGCCAGCTAGCTAACATAGCATCCCTCTCTGTTTGAGCCGGGTGTTTAAGTAGGCTCAATTAGCCAGCTGCATTTGCTAGTGAAGTAATTGAAACTAAAAATGAAAAACAATACGAAATATCTCTCTCTCTTTATTGCTTCTCCTTCATTTTTGAATATATTTAATTTCTTGAAAACTGTTCAACTATTGTATTTCACTTTGAGTAAACTCCTCACCACATTTTATGCACTGCAGTGCTAGCGAGCTGTAGCTTCTGCTTTTAGTACTAGATTCATTCTCTGATCCTTTGATTGGGTGGACAACATGTCAGTTCATGCTCCAAGAGCTCTGATAGGTTGGACAACGTCCTCTGGAAGTCATCATGGAAGCGAGTGAGAAGCAAGAGCCTCTTAGATTTTGTATTGAAGTCCATGTACAAAGAGGAGGACGGAAGCTAGTTGTCAAGAGTGTGCAAAGATGTCATCAAGGCAAAGGGTGGCTACTTTGAAGAATCTCAAGTATAAATACTTTGATTGGTTACTACATGATTGCATATGTGTTACTTCATAGTTTTGATGTCTTTACTATTATTCTACAATAATAGAAACAAATTAAGAAAAGACATGCAATGAGGAGGTGTGTCCAAACTTTTGACTGGTACTGTATATAGCTATTTATAAAATATATATATATATATATATATATATATATATATATATTGAAGTCAGAAATTGACATACACTGAGGTTGGAGTCATTACAACTCGTTTTTCAACCAAAATTCTTGTTAACAAATTATAGTTTTGGCAAGTTGGTTAGGACATCGACTTTGTGCATGACATGTAATTTTTCCAAAAATTGTTTACAGACAGATTATTTCACTTATAATTCACTGTATCACAATTCCAGTGGGTCAGAAGTTTACATACAATAAGTTGACTGTGTCTTTAAACAGCTTGGAAAATTCCAGAAAAGTATCATGGCATTAGAAGCTTCTGATAGGCTACTTGACATAATTTGAGTCAATTGGAGGTGTACCTGTGGATGTATTTCAAGGCCTACCTTCAAACTCAGTGCCTTTTTGCTTGACATCATGGGAAAATCAACAGAAATCAGCCAAGACCTCCACATGTCTGGTTCATCCTTGGGAGCAATTTCCAAACACCTGAAGGTACCATGTTCATCTGTACAAACAATAGTATGCAAGTATAAACACCATGGGACCACGCAGCCATCATACCGCTCAGGAAGGAGACAAGTTCTGTCTACTAGAAATTAACGTGCTTTGGTGCGAAAAGTGCAAATCACTCCCAGAACAACAGCAAAGGACCTTGTGAAGATGCTGGAGGAAACAGGTGCAAAAGTATCTATATCCACAGTAAAACGAGTCCTATATCGACATAACCTGAAAGGCCGCTCAGCAAGGAAGAAGCCACTGCTCCAAAACCGCCATTAAAAAGCCAGACTACAGATTGCAACTGCACATGGGGACAAAGATCTTACTTTTTGGAGAAATGTCCTCTGGTCTGACAAATATAGAACTGTTTGGCCATAATAACCATCGTTATGTTTGGAGGAAAAAGGGGAGGCTTGAAAAACACCATCCCAAACGTGAAGCACAGGGGTGGCAGCATCATGTTGCCGGGGTGCTTTGCTGCAGGAGGGACTGGTGCACTTTACAAAATAGATGGCATCATGAGAAAATAAAATTATGTGGATATATTGAAGCAACATCTCAAGACATCAGTCAGGAAGTTAAAGCTTGGTCGCAAATGGGTCTTCCAAATGGACAATGACCCCAAGCGTACTTCCAAAGTTGTGGCAAAATGCCTTAAGGACAGTAAAGTCAAGGTATTGGAGTGGCCATCACAAAGCCCTGACCTCAATCTCATAGACAATTTGTGGGCAGAATTGAAAAAGCGTGTCCGAGCAAGGAGGCCTACAAACCTGACTCAGTTACACCAGCTCTGTCAGGAGGAATGGGCCGAAATTCAACCAACTTATTGTGGGACGCTTGTGGAAGGCTAACTGAAACATTTATGACCCAAGATAAACAATTTAAAGACAATGCTACCAAAAACTAATTGAGTGTATGTAAACTTCTGACCCACTGGGAATGTGATGAAATAAATAAATCATTCTCTCTTACTATTACTCTGACAGTTCACATTCTTAAAATAAAGTGGTGATCCTAACTGACCTAAGACAGGGGATTTTTACTAGGATTAAATGTCAGGAATTGTGAAAAGCAGAGTTTAAATGCATTTGGCTGAGGTGTATGTAAACTTCTGACTTCAACTATATATATATACTTAAAACGTGGAAATCAAGCAATTCGCCATCATTATATATAACCATAACACACATATATATATATATATATATATATATATATATATATATATATATATATATATATATATATATATATATATATATATATGTAATGATGGTGGATTTATTGATTTCCACATTTCATTTTAGTATACCTTTTCAAGATGGGTCTTACCAAAATTTCACGTAAAAAAAAATATATAAATACAAATGTTGTTGACATTTTCACATCGGACACATAAAATTTTACAAATTTTCACCACTTCTAGCTACACCAGGTCTCCCATCCAGGGACCGACCAGAACCAACCCTGTTTATTAGCTTGAGGTAAACCAGCAGTGAGTTGCTGGAATGAATGTGACAAAACCTTGCAACTGGAAAAAAGGCAGCGAATGCATAACCAAAGGCCGTGGTGACATAACCAAAGGCCGTGGTGACATAACCAAAGGCCGTGGTGACATAACCAAAGGCCGTGGTGACATAACCAAAGGCCGTGGTGACATAACCAAAGGCCGTGGTGACATAACCAAAGGCCGTGGTGACATAACCAAAGGCCGTGGTGACATAACCAAAGGCAGTGGTGACATAACCAAAGGCCGTGGTGACATAACCAAAGGCAGTGGTGACATAACCAAAGGCCGTGGTGACATAACCAAAGGCCGTGGTGACATAACCAAAGGCCGTGGTGACATAACCAAAGGCCGTGGTGACATAACCAAAGGCCGTGGTGACATAACCAAAGGCCGTGGTGACATAACCAAAGGCCGTGGTGACATAACCAAAGGCCGTGGTGACATAACCAAAGGCCGTGGTGACATAACCAAAGGCCGTGGTGACATAACCAAAGGCCGTGGTGACATAACCAAAGGCCGTGGTGACATAACCAAAGGCCGTGGTGACATAACCAAAGGCCGTGGTGACATAACCAAAGGCCGTGGTGACATAACCAAAAGCCGTGGTGACATAACCAAAGGCCGTGGTGACATAACCAAAGGCCGTGGTGACATAACCAAAGGCCGTGGTGACATAACCAAAGATAGGGAAACTTGCAAGGAAAAGGGAGGAGTTTTTAGTTAATCGCATTATCATTAAAAAAATGCTTAGCTGAACAATATTTTTTTTGCATCCCATTTACAATTCATTTGTTCTCACATTTTGAAATGATTTCCTTTGCAATATTTTGATTTGCTATAAAATACTTTTGCTTTAAATAGCATCCGTTTTGTTTTCAATACTGAAAATGTTGTTCTCGACTTCAGAACTTTGGCTTGATATTAACGGCACCAAAGTAACTCAATCACTAGAGGACTGCACTGTATAATAACACTATTACTTGTATTAAAGAAAGGTATTTAAAGCGGCAATCCTCAATCGAAACATTAACAAAGGGCTCTCCCTGCCACAGGCTCAGTACAAAGCTGAGAGATGGGGAAACGCAACCACTCTTAAATCCATAGACTACGTTATGGATGCAAGGACTGACCACCCATGATTTCAAATATAGTTTTAACTCAATTATATTTTTTGGGGCTATACAGTGGTTGTTTACATTCCCTACGTTTCCAAACACTGGTGTATAACAGGGTTATATGTTGGGTTTTGATGCGGTAAAACAGATGAAATAAGCTTTTTGTAAAAGTTATATTCTTCAATAATCAATGGGTACATATCATTCATTATTTATAAGCTGAATAATGGATGTAGCAACTAAGGATTGCCACTTTATAACGGGCAGTGACCTTCACGCAGCAGAACTACCCCCCCAACCCCAAAAATTAAACAAATATTGCATTTGGGCAAATTAGATTTTTTACTTGTGATTGATTTTCACATGTGAACTTGCAATTTCACACATGAAAGTAACATTTTCACGTCAATGAAACTTTTTAACATGCAAAACCTCAAATTTCACATGTGAGGTGAAAACATGTTATTATTCTCACGTGAATTTAATACATGTCAAAATGTGGTTTTACGTGTGAAATTTAAGCTTAACTTGTGAAAACAGCTATGTGATTTTCACATGTCAAACTGTCAGCTCAAGATGAAAGAAAGTGACATATGTGACTAGTTAAATCACGTCCAATAATGTCATAATTTATTAAAAGAAAATCTATTGTTTCTTCATTATTAACCAAACCAATTATTTTCTACATTTAAAAGGCTACAGCTGTCTGCAACATGACCTCAAGAGAGCAGGCTGGTCTGTAAACCTCTGTGGGTTAAAGATGAGGACAGAAATAAAGCCTATGATATGGATCTACCAGAAAAAAGCCCATTCCCAAGCTGACACAGGGGACAGGAGACAGCACCAGCCTCACCAACCTATTACCGAGGAGAGGAATAAAACACCAGCCTGATACTATTGGACAGGAGAAAACACCAGCCTGATACTATTGGACAGGAGAAAACACCAGCCTCACCAACCTGATACTATTGGACAGGAGAAAACACCAGCCTGATACTATTGGACAGGAGAAAACACCAGCCTCACCAACCTGATACTATTGGACAGGAGAAAACACCAGCCTGATACTATTGGACAGGAGAAAACACCAACCTCACCAACCTGATACTATTGGACAGGAGAAAACACCAGCCTGATACTATTGGACAGGAGAAAACACCAGCCTCACCAACCTGATACTATTGGACAGGAGAAAACACCAACCTGATACTATTGGACAGGAGAAAACACCAACCTGATACTATTGGACAGGAGAAAACACCAACCTGATACTATTGGACAGGAGAAAACACCAACCTGATACTATTGGACAGGAGAAAACACCAACCTGATACTCTTGGACAGGAGAAAACACCAGCCTCACCAACCTGATACTATTGGACAGGAGAAAACACCAACCTGATACTATTGGACAGGAGAAAACACCAACCTGATACTATTGGACAGGAGAAAACACCAACCTGATACTATTGGACTGGAGAAAACACCAACCTGATACTATTGGACAGGAGAAAACACCAACCTGATATTATTGGACAGGATAAAATACCGGCCTCACCAACCTGATACTATTGGACAGGAGAAAACACCAGCCTGATACTATTGGACTGGAGAAAACACCAGTCTGACACAGGGGACAGGAGACAGCACCAGTCTGACACAGGGGACAGGAGACATCACCAGCCTGACACATGGGACAAGAGACAGCACCAGTCTGACACAGGGGACAGGAGTAAAAACCAGCTTGACACAGGGGACAGGAGACAGCACCAGTCTGACACAGGGGACAGGAGACAGCACCAGTCTGACACAGGGGACAGGAGTAAACACCAGTCTGACACAGGGGACAGGAGACAGCACCAGTCTGACACAGGGGACAGGAGACAGCACCAGCCTGACACAGGGGACAGGAGACAGCACCAGTCTGGGACAGGGGACAGGAGACAGCACCAGTCTGACACAGGGGACAGGAGACAGCACCAGTCTGAAACAGGGGACAGGAGACAGCACCAGTCTGACACAGGGGACAGGAGACAGCACCAGCCTGACACAGGGGACAGGAGACAGCACCAGTCTGGGACAGGGGACAGGAGACAGCACCAGTCTGACACAGGGGACCGGATGACAGCACCAGCCTGACACAGGTGACAGGAGACAGCACCAGTCTGACACAGGGGACAGGAGACCGCACCAGTCTGACACAGGTGACAGGAGACAGCACCAGTCTGACACAGGGGACAGGAGACAGCACCAGCCTGACACAGGGGACAGCACCAGTCTGACACAGGGGACAGGAGACAGCACCAGCCTGACACAGGGGACAGGAGAAAACAACAGTCTGACACAGGGGACAGGAGTAAACAACAGTCTGACACAGGGGACAGGAGACAGCACCAGCCTGACTCAGGGGACAGGAGAAAACACCAGCCTGACACAGGGGACAGGAGTAAACAACAGTCTGACTCACGGGACAGGAGACAGCACCAGTCTGGGACAGGGGACAGGAGACAGCACCAGCCTGACTCAGGGGACAGGAGAAAACACCAGCCTGACACAGGGGACAGGAGTAAACAACAGTCTGACTCAGGGGACAGGAGACAGCACCAGTCTGGGACAGGGGACAGGAGACAGCACCAGCCTGACTCAGGGGACAGGAGAAAACACCAGCCTGACTCAGGGGACAGGAGAAAACACCAGCCTGACACAGGGGACAGGAGACAGCACCAGTCTGGGACAGGGGACAGGAGAAGTCACCAGCCTGACTCAGGGGACAGGAGACAGCACCAGTCTGACACAGGGGACAGGAGACCGCACCAGTCTGACACAGGGGACAGGAGACCGCACCAGCCTGACACAGGGGACAGGAGACAGCACCAGCCTGACACAGGGGACAGGAGACAGCACCAGTCTGACACAGGGGACAGGAGATAGCACCAGTCTGGAACAGGGGACAGGAGACAGCACCAGTCTGGGACAGGGGACAGGAGACAGCACCAGTCTGACACAGGGGACAGGAGACAGCACCAGTCTGACACAGGGGACAGGAGACAGCACCAGTCTGACACAGGGGACAGGAGACAGCACCAGCCTGACACACAACAGTCTGACACAGGGGACAGGAGACAGCACCAGCCTGACACAGGGGACAAGAGACAGCACCAGTCTGAATCAGAGGACAAGAGACAGCACCATCCTGACACAGGGGACAGGAGACAGCACCAGCCTGACACAGGGGACAGGAGACAGCACCAGCCTGACACAGGGGACAGGAGACAGCACCAGTCTGACACAGGGGACAGGAGACAGCACCAGTCTGACACAGGGGACAGGAGACAGCACCAGCCTGACACAGGGGACAGGAGACAGCACCAGTCTGACACAGGGGACAGGAGACAGCACCAGTCTGACACAGGGGACAGGAGACAGCACCAGCCTGACACAGGGGACAGGAGACAGCACCAGTCTGACACAGGGGACAGGAGAAGTCACAACAGTTGATATGCTGCTGTTGATGGGATCAGGTCAGGGCTGCTCTGCTTCCCTGTGAAGGTATTTAATTATCTCTCCCAGGGTTTGTTTACAGTTTGATTGCCTGTGTGGGACACGGTGCATGGCTGAACCCATAAAGTAATAACTGCCAGTATTAACTGAATGTAGTGGCATCGAGGGGTCGGTAGTCAAATTCAGTCTAGGGATAAAAATCCAGTCTAGGGACCATATTAAATGAATGAAGAGAGTTGAGATCACAAAGAAGAACGTTGACTGAGAAGATCAAAGATGATTCTGCTGGAAAGCTATGCAAATATATTTTGCCCTATATAAGTAGGTCTACTTCATGATTTTAGTTTTCACTCATAAACAAGCAGTCTTTCCTCGCTAAACTCAGCAAAAAAAAGAAACATCCTCTCACTGTCAACTGCGTTTATTTTCAGCAAACTTAACATGTGTAAATATTTGTGTGAACATAAGATTCAACAACTGAGACATAAACTGAACAAGTTCCAAAGACATGTGACTAACAGAAATGGAATAATGTGTCCCTTAAAAAAGGGGGGTCAAAATCAAAAGTAACAGTCGGTATCTGGTGTGGCCACCAGCTGCATTAAGTACTGCAGTGCATCTCCTTCTCATGGACTGCACCAGATTTGCCAGTTCTTGCTGTGAGATGTTACCCCACTCTTTCACCAAGGCACCTGCAAGTTCCCGGACATTTCTGGGGTGAATGGCCCTAGCCCTCACCCTCCAATCCAACAGGTCCCAGACGTGCTCAATGGGATTGAGATCCGTGCTCGTCACTGGCCATGGCAGAACACTGACATTCCTGTCTTGCAGGAAATCACGCACAGAACGAGCAGTATGGTTGGTGGCATTGTCATGCTGGAGGGTCATGTCAGGATGAGTCTGCAGGAAGGGTACCACATGAGGGAGGAGGATGTCTTCCCTGTAACGCACAGCATTGGGATTGCCTGCAATGACAACAAGCTCAGTCTGATGATGCTGTGACACACCGCCCCAGACCATGACGGACCATCCACCTCCAAATGGATCACACTCCAGAGTACAGGCCTCGGTGTAACGCTCATTCCTTCGATAATAAATGCAAAACCGACCATCATCCCTGGTGAGATTAAATCGCGACTCGTCAGTGAAGAGCACTTTTTGCCAGTCCTATCTGGTCCAGCGACGGTGGGTTTGTGCCCATAGGCGACGTTGTTGCCGGTGATGTCTGGTGAGGACCTGCATTACAATAGGCCTACAAGCCCTCAGTCCAGCCTCTCTCAGCCTATTGAGGACAGTCTGAGCACTGATGGAGGTACTGTGTGTTCCTGGTGTAACTCGGGCAGTTGTTGTTGCCATCCTGTACCTGTCCCGCAGCTGTGATGTTCGGATGTACTGATCCTGTGCAGGTGTTGTTACATGTGGTCTGCCACTGCGAGGACGATCAGCTGTCCGTTCTGTCTCTCTGTAGCGCTGTCTTAAGCCTCTCACAGTACGGACATTACAATGTATTGCCCTGGCCACATCTGCAGTCCTCATGCCTCCTGGCAGCATGCCTAACGCACATTCACGCAGATGAGAAGGGACCCTGGTCATCTTTCTTTTTGGTGTTTTTCAGAGTCAGTAGAAAGGCCTCTTTAGTGTCCTAAGTTTTCATAACTGTGACCTTAATTGCCTAGCGTCTGCAAGCTGTTAGTGTCTTAACAACCGTTCCACAAGTGCATGTTCATTAATTGTTTATGGTTCATGGGAAACAGTGTTTAAACCCATTACAATGAAGATCTGTGAAGTTATTTGGATATTTACAAATGATCTTTGAAAGACAGGGGTCCTGAAAAAGGCACGTTTCTTCTTTTTTTTTTTGCTGAGTTCAGAACCAACTCCCGGTGCTCCAATTAAGGAGAAGACTCTATGACACATGAACACATCTTCTGGTATGTTTTATTAGGAAAACCTTGATATCTGTAAACATTGCAGCAGCTACTCTTCCTGGGGTCAACACAAAACATGGAACATGACATAATAGAGAACATTAATAGACAACAACAGCACTACATAAAGAACTAGAACGTCACACATAGCCCATATATCAGTACATGTACATAACATCCAATAGGGGAGAGTTGTGTCGTAAGGTGTTGCTTTTCTAAACCAGGTTTGCTATTCACTTGAGCAATCTGAGATGGAAATGAGTTCCACGCAATCATGGCTCAATATAATACTGTACGTTTTCTTGAATTTGTTAATGATTTGGGGACGGTGAAAAGACCCCTGGTGGCATGTCTGGTGGGGTAAGTGTGTGGTTCAGAGCTGTGTGTAAGTTGACTATGCAAACCATTTTTAATTTTCCAGTCAGTCTCTCCTCTACTTTATGCCAAGAGAGACTGGCAAGCATAGTATTGATATTGGCCTCTGATTAGAGTCAGAGCAAAAGTTCTCTGTTCTGAGACAGATGCGGCTTTTTTCCAGGTCCTTCTTTGCAGCACCTGACCATGTGACTGGACAGTGTGGTGTCAAAAAAAGCAGAGCATCTCTTTATTACGGACAGATCTCTACCCATGTTCACAATCGTTGAATCTCTATGTTTTGACAATGACAGTTTACAATCGAAGGTAACACCAAGTAATTTAGTCTCCTCAACTTGTTCAACAGCCACACCATTCATTACCAGATTCAGCTGAGGTCTAGAACTTAGGGAGTGTTTTCAAATCAAATCAAATCTAATTGTATTTGTCACATACACATGGTTAGCAGATGTTAATGCGAGTGTAGCGAAATGCTTGTGCTTCCAGTGCCGACAATGCAGTAATAACCAACAAGTAATCTAGCTAACAATTCCAAAACTACTACCTTATAGACACAAGTGTAAAGGGATAAAGAATATGTACATAAAGATATATGAATGAGTGATGGTACAGAGCGGCATAAGCAAGATACAGTAGATGGTATTGAGTGCAGTATATACATATGAGATGAGTATGTAAACAAAGTGGCATAGTTAAAGTGGCTAGTGATACATGTATTACATAAAGATGCAGTAGATGGTATCGAGTACAGTATAAACATATGAGATGAGTATGTAAACAAAGTGGCATAGTTAAAGTGGCTAGTGATACATGTATTACATAAGGATGCAGTAGATGATATAGAGTACAGTATATACGTATACATATGAGATGAATAATGTAGGGTATGTAAACATTATATTAGGTAGCATTGTTTAAAGTGGCTAGTGATATATTTTCCCATCAATTCCCATTATTAAAGTGGCTGGAGTTGAGTCAGTGTGACTCAATGTTAGTGGTGGCTGTTTAACAGTCTGATGGCCTTGAGATAGAAGCTGTTTTTCAGTCTCTCGGTCCCAGCTTTGATGCACCTGTACTGACCTCGCCTTCTGGATGATAGCGGGGTGAACAGGCAGTGGCTCGGGTGGTTGTTGTCCTTGATGATCTTTATGGCCTTCCTGTGACATCGGGTGGTGTAGGTGTCCTGGAGGGCAGGTAGTTTGCCCCCGGTGATGCGTTGTGCAGACCTCACTACTCTCTGGAGAGCCTTACGGTTGTGGGCTGAGCAGTTGCCGTACCAGGCGGTGATACAGCCCGACAGGACCAATTCAGTTTGTCTGTGATGTGTACAATGTTCTTAGATGTAGAGATGTTCAGAACTAGTTTTTTACTGGTCACTTCAAAGTCTATCCTGTTTCCTGTTTCCTGATTGTAGGCCATGCAGCTGTGGTAATTATCAAGTAGAAATAGAGCATATGAACCTGGTTTCTTCAGAGATACTCATCTTTCCTGTTTCTATGTAAAGTTTGGTTTGTTCCATGATATTGTGTGTCGGCAAATGTCCAATGTCTCATTGGTTGCTTTCTTTCTGGTCTCTGATCAATACAGTATCTGCTGGTCATATCTTAGTTGTTTTCCTGTGACTCCTATTTTCCAGGCTTGTTGCTCTTATCTGGATCAAGGGACCATGAAAACGAGCGACAGAAAACGCTCATGTACACTCTTAGAAAAAAAGGGTTCCAAAAGGGTTCTTCGGCTGTCCCCATAGGAGAACCCGTTTTGGTTCCAGGTAGAACCCTCTGTGTAAACGATTCTACGTAGAATCTAAAAGGGTTCTACCTGGAACCAAAAAGGGTTAATCAAAGAGTTCTCCTCTTGGGACAGCCGAAGAACACTAGATTGCACCTTTTTCTCTAAGAGTGTCTGTGGTATAATCATTGACATAAATAATAATTGTTTGATATGCTGCTTGGTTTGAATATGACAAGGACATTTTTTTATAAGATTTCCTCATAACGAGTAACAACAATCATTATACTTTGACCTTTGTAGTATTATAGGAAGTGTTGAACCTAATAGGACAATAGCAAATGTACGCATTCATGATGGAATAGAGAATATCATATCAATGAAATGTCCCACTCAAATAAAATGCAAGTGTTGTTTCTTCTCTGAACTGGAAGGTGATTTGTTTACACATCTCTCTGGGTCAGGGAGAAGAGGAGAGGTGTTTTAGCAATTAAAATCCATCCTGTGTAGCCTAACATCACAGTTGAGTGATCATTTTATGTGAATGGGTTTTCAAGTGCTTTCCCTTATTCCTACACCCTTCGCTGACTAAGGAGTGTGTCATTACAGAATGCTTTAGAAAGGGCGTGAACGAACATTCCCAAAGATTACTGACCATGAACACACAGAACACTCTTGTCCAGATTACTGACCATGAACACACAGAACACTCTTGTCAAGATTACTGACCATGAACACACAGAACACTCTTGTCAAGATTAGTGACCATGAACACACAGAACACTCTTGTCATCAGCATGTCAGGTGTCTGACTGTGATATGACCCTTTGTTCAGTCCTAGTAAACAGATCATAGATCCACTATGGAGTATTATTTGTGTTAGCCAAATGCATTTCACCTCATCTGTGTGACTTACTCACTGCACTAAACAAGACATTCCATTTGACCATGTCTGATCACGACGCTGTCTTGCTCATGCTCTTTTCCTGTTTCCTTTCTTTATGGTTATAGTAGGAGATATCTGTCTGAAACAGGACAGTAGTTATGGTTATAGTAGTAGATATCTGTCTGAAACAGGACAGTAGTTATTGTTATAGTAGTAGATATCTGTCTGAAACAGGACAGTAGTTATGGTTATAGTAGTAGATATCAGTCTGAAACAGGACAGTAGTTATTGTTATAGTAGTAGATATCAGTCTGAAACAGGACAGTAGTTATTGTTATAGTAGTAGATATCTGTCTGAAACAGGACAGTAGTTATGGTTATAGTAGTAGATATCAGTCTGAAACAGGACAGTAGTTATGGTTATAGTAGTAGATATCTGTCTGAAACAGGACAGTAGTTATGGTTATAGTAGTAGATATCAGTCTGAAACAGGACAGTAGTTATTGTTATAGTAGTAGATATCAGTCTGAAACAGGACAGTAGTTATGGTTATAGTAGGAGATATCTGTCTGAAACAGGACAGTAGTTATTGTTATAGTAGTAGATATCAGTCTGAAACAGGACAGTAGTTATGGTTATAGTAGTAGATATCAGTCTGAAACAGGACAGTAGTTATGGTTATAGTAGTAGATATCAGTCTGAAACAGGACAGTAGTTATGGTTATAGTAGTAGATATCTGTCTGAAACAGGACAGTAGTTATGGTTATAGTAGTAGATATCAGTCTGAAACAGGACAGTAGTTATGGTTATAGTAGTAGATATCTGTCTGAAACAGGACAGTAGTTATGGTTATAGTAGTAGATATCTGTCTGAAACAGGACAGTAGTTATGGTTATAGTAGTAGATATCAGTCTGAAACAGGACAGTAGTTATTGTTATAGTAGTAGATATCAGTCTGAAACAGGACAGTAGTTATGGTTATAGTAGTAGATATCTGTCTGAAACAGGACAGTAGTTATTGTTATAGTAGTAGATATCAGTCTGAAACAGGACAGTAGTTATGGTTATAGTAGTAGATATCAGTCTGAAACAGGACAGTAGTTATGGTTATAGTAGTAGATATCTGTCTGAAACAGGACAGTAGTTATTGTTATAGTAGTAGATATCAGTCTGAAACAGGACAGTAGTTATTGTTATAGTAGTAGATATCAGTCTGAAACAGGATTGTAGTTATTGTTATAGTAGTAGATATCTGTCTGAAACAGGACAGTAGTTATTGTTATAGTAGTAGATATCTGTCTGAAACAGGACAGTAGTTATGGTTATAGTAGTAGATATCAGTCTGAAACAGGACAGTAGTTGTGGTTATAGTAGTAGATATCAGTCTGAAACAGGACAGTAGTTATTGTTATAGTAGTAGATATCTGTCTGAAACAGGACAGTAGTTATTGTTATAGTAGTAGATATCTGTCTGAAACAGGACAGTAGTTATGGTTATAGTAGTAGATATGTCTGAAACAGGACAGTAGTTATTGTTATAGTAGTAGATATCTGTCTGAAACAGGACAGTAGTTATTGTTATAGTAGTAGATATCAGTCTGAAACAGGACAGTAGTTATTGTTATAGTAGTAGATATCAGTCTGAAACAGGACAGTAGTTATGGTTATAGTAGTAGATATCAGTCTGAAACAGGACAGTAGTTATGGTTATAGTAGTAGATATCAGTCTGAAACAGGACAGTAGTTATGGTTATAGTAGTAGATATCTGTCTGAAACAGGACAGTAGTTATGGTTATAGTAGTAGATATCTGTCTGAAACAGGACAGTAGTTATTGTTATAGTAGTAGATATCTGTCTGAAACAGGACAGTAGTTATTGTTATAGTAGCAGATATCAGTCTGAAACAGGACAGTAGTTATGGTTATAGTAGTAGATATCAGTCTGAAACAGGACAGTAGTTATGGTTATAGTAGTAGATATCTGTCTGAAACAGGACAGTAGTTATGGTCATAGTAGTAGATATCAGTCTGAAACAGGACAGTAGTTATGGTTATAGTAGTAGATATCTGTCTGAAACAGGACAGTAGTTATTGTTATAGTAGCAGATATCAGTCTGAAACAGGACAGTAGTTATGGTTATAGTAGTAGATATCTGTCTGAAACAGGACAGTAGTTATGGTTATAGTAGTAGATATCAGTCTGAAACAGGACAGTAGTTATTGTTATAGTAATAGATATCAGTCTGAAACAGGACAGTAGTTATGGTTATAGTAGTAGATATCTGTCTGAAACAGGACAGTAGTTATGGTTATAGTAGTAGATATCTATCTGTCTGAAACAGGACAGTAGTTATGGTTATAGTAGTAGATATCAGTCTGAAACAGGACAGTAGTTATTGTTATAGTAGTAGATATCAGTCTGAAACAGGACAGTAGTTATGGTTATAGTAGTAGATATCTGTCTGAAACAGGACAGTAGTTATTGTTATAGTAGTAGATATCTGTCTGAAACAGGACAGTAGTTATTGTTATAGTAGCAGATATCAGTCTGAAACAGGACAGTAGTTATTGTTATAGTAGTAGATATCAGTCTGAAACAGGACAGTAGTTATGGTTATAGTAGTAGATATCAGTCTGAAACAGGACAGTAGTTATTGTTATAGTAGTAGATATCTGTCTGAAACAGGACAGTAGTTATTGTTATAGTAGTAGATATCTGTCTGAAACAGGACAGTAGTTATTGTTATAGTAGTAGATATCAGTCTGAAACAGGACAGTAGTTATTGTTATAGTAGTAGATATCAGTCTGAAACAGGACAGTAGTTATGGTTATAGTAGTAGATATCTGTCTGAAACAGGACAGTAGTTATGGTTATAGTAGTAGATATCAGTCTGAAACAGGACAGTAGTTATTGTTATAGTAGTAGATATCTGTCTGAAACAGGACAGTAGTTATTGTAGTATAGTAGTAGTAGTAGATATCAGTCTGAAACAGGACAGTAGTTATTGTTATAGTAGTAGATATCAGTCTGAAACAGGACAGTAGTTATGGTTATAGTAGTAGATATCTGTCTGAAACAGGACAGTAGTTATGGTTATAGTAGTAGATATCTGTCTGAAACAGGACAGTAGTTATTGTTATAGTAGTAGATATCAGTCTGAAACAGGACAGTAGTTATTGTTATAGTAGTAGATATCAGTCTGAAACAGGACAGTAGTTATGGTTATAGTAGTAGATATCTGTCTGAAACAGGACAGTAGTTATGGTTATAGTAGTAGATATCTGTCTGAAACAGGACAGTAGTTATTGTTATAGTAGTAGATATCAGTCTGAAACAGGATAGTAGTAGATTATTGTTATAGTAGTAGATATCAGTATCTGAAACAGGACAGTAGTTATTGTTATAGTAGTAGATATCAGTCTGAAACAGGACAGTAGTTATTGTTATAGTAGTAGATATCAGTCTGAAACAGGACAGTAGTTATTGTTATAGTAGTAGATATCTGTCTGAAACAGGACAGTAGTTATTGTTATAGTAGTAGATATCAGTCTGAAACAGGACAGTAGTTATGGTTATAGTAGTAGATATCTGTCTGAAACAGGACAGTAGTTATGGTTATAGTAGTAGATATCTGTCTGAAACAGGACAGTAGTTATTGTTATAGTAGCAGATATCAGTCTGAAACAGGACAGTAGTTATAGTGTAGATATAGTAGTAGTTATATCTGTCTGAAACAGGACAGTAGTTATGGTTATAGTAGTAGATATCAGTCTGAAACAGGACAGTAGTTATTGTTATAGTAGTAGATATCTGTCTGAAACAGGACAGTAGTTATTGTTATAGTAGTAGATATCAGTCTGAAACAGGACAGTAGTTATTGTTATAGTAGTAGATATCAGTCTGAAACAGGACAGTAGTTATTGTTATAGTAGTAGATATCTGTCTGAAACAGGACAGTAGTTATGGTTATAGTAGTAGATATCTGTCTGAAACAGGACAGTAGTTATTGTTATAGTAGTTAGATATCAGTCTGAAACAGGACAGTAGTTATTGTTATAGTAGTAGATATCAGTCTGAAACAGGACAGTAGTTATTGTTATAGTAGTAGATATCAGTCTGAAACAGGACAGTAGTTATTGTTATAGTAGTAGATATCAGTCTGAAACAGGACAGTAGTTATTGTTATAGTAGTAGATATCTGTCTGAAACAGGACAGTAGTTATTGTTATAGTAGTAGATATCAGTCTGAAACAGGACAGTAGTTATGGTTATAGTAGTAGATATCAGTCTGAAACAGGACAGTAGTTATTGTTATAGTAGTAGATATCTGTCTGAAACAGGACAGTAGTTATTGTTATAGTAGTAGATATCTGTCTGAAACAGGACAGTAGTTATGGTTATAGTAGTAGATATCTGTCTGAAACAGGACAGTAGTTATTGTTATAGTAGTAGATATCTCTGAAACAGGACAGTAGTTATGGTTATAGTAGTAGATATCAGTCTGAAACAGGACAGTAGTTATTGTTATAGTAGTAGATATCTGTCTGAAACAGGACAGTAGTTATTGTTATAGTAGTAGATATCTGTCTGAAACAGGACAGTAGTTATGGTTATAGTAGTAGATATCTGTCTGAAACAGGACAGTAGTTATGGTTATAGTAGTAGATATCTGTCTGAAACAGGACAGTAGTTATGGTTATAGTAGTAGATATCAGTCTGAAACAGGACAGTAGTTATTGTTATAGTTATAGTAGTAGATATCTGTCTGAAACAGGACAGTAGTTATTGTTATAGTAGTAGATATCAGTCTGAAACAGGACAGTAGTTATTGTTATAGTAGTAGATATCAGTCTGAAACAGGACAGTAGTTATGGTTATAGTAGTAGATATCTGTCTGAAACAGGACAGTAGTTATGGTTATAGTAGTAGATATCTGTCTGAAACAGGACAGTAGTTATTGTTATAGTAGCAGATATCAGTCTGAAACAGGACAGTAGTTATTGTTATAGTAGGACAGTAGTTATTGTTATAGTAGTAGATATCTGTCTGAAACAGGGACAGTAGATAGTTATTGTTATAGTCTGTCTGAAACAGGACAGTAGTTATTGTTATAGTAGTAGATATCTGTCTGAAACAGGACAGTAGTTATTGTTATAGTAGTAGATATCAGTCTGAAACAGGACAGTAGTTATTGTTATAGTAGTAGATATCTGTCTGAAACAGGACAGTAGTTATTGTTATAGTAGTAGATATCAGTCTGAAACAGGACAGTAGTTATTGTTATAGTAGTAGATATCTGTCTGAAACAGGACAGTAGTTATGGTTATAGTAGTAGATATCTGTCTGAAACAGGACAGTAGTTATGGTTATAGTAGTAGATATCTGTCTGAAACAGGACAGTAGTTATGGTTATAGTAGTAGATATCTGTCTGAAACAGGACAGTAGTTATTGTTATAGTAGTAGATATCAGTCTGAAACAGGACAGTAGTTATTGTTATAGTAGTAGATATCAGTCTGAAACAGGACAGTAGTTATTGTTATAGTAGTAGATATCAGTCTGAAACAGGACAGTAGTTATTGTTATAGTAGTAGATATCAGTCTGAAACAGGACAGTAGTTATTGTTATAGTAGTAGATATCTGTCTGAAACAGGACAGTAGTTATTGTTATAGTAGTAGATATCTGTCTGAAACAGGACAGTAGTTATCTGGTTATAGTAGTAGATATCAGTCTGAAACAGGACAGTAGTTATTGTTATAGTAGTAGATATCTGTCTGAAACAGGACAGTAGTTATTGTTATAGTAGTAGATATCTGTCTGAAACAGGACAGTAGTTATGGTTATAGTAGTAGATATCTGTCTGAAACAGGACAGTAGTTATGGTTATAGTAGTAGATATCAGTCTGAAACAGGACAGTAGTTATTGTTATAGTAGTAGATATCAGTCTGAAACAGGACAGTAGTTATTGTTATAGTAGTAGATATCTGTCTGAAACAGGACAGTAGTTATGGTTATAGTAGTAGATATCTGTCTGAAACAGGACAGTAGTTATTGTTATAGTAGTAGATATCTGTCTGAAACAGGACAGTAGTTATGGTTATAGTAGTAGATATCAGTCTGAAACAGGACAGTAGTTATTGTTATAGTAGTAGATATCTGTCTGAAACAGGACAGTAGTTATTGTTATAGTAGTAGATATCAGTCTGAAACAGGACAGTAGTTATTGTTATAGTAGTAGATATCTGTCTGAAACAGGACAGTAGTTATGGTTATAGTAGTAGATATCAGTCTGAAACAGGACAGTAGTTATTGTTATAGTAGTAGATATCTGTCTGAAACAGGACAGTAGTTATTGTTATAGTAGTAGATATCTGTCTGAAACAGGACAGTAGTTATTGTTATAGTAGTAGATATCTGTCTGAAACAGGACAGTAGTTATTGTTATAGTAGTAGATATCAGTCTGAAACAGGACAGTAGTTATTGTTATAGTAGTAGATATCTGTCTGAAACAGGACAATAGTTATTGTTATAGTAGTAGATATCTGTCTGAAACAGGACAGTAGTTATTGTTATAGTAGTAGATATCTGTCTGAAACAGGACAGTAGTTATTGTTATAGTAGTAGATATCAGTCTGAAACAGGACAGTAGTTATTGTTATAGTAGTAGATATCTGTCTGAAACAGGACAGTAGTTATGGTTATAGTAGTAGATATCTGTCTGAAACAGGACAGTAGTTATGGTTATAGTAGTAGATATCAGTCTGAAACAGGACAGTAGTTATTGTTATAGTAGTAGATATCAGTCTGAAACAGGACAGTAGTTATGGTTATAGTAGTAGATATCTGTCTGAAACAGGACAGTAGTTATTGTTATAGTAATAGATATCAGTCTGAAACAGGACAGTAGTTATGGTTATAGTAGTAGATATCTGTCTGAAACAGGACAGTAGTTATTGTTATAGTAGTAGATATCTGTCTGAAACAGGACAGTAGTTATGGTTATAGTAGTAGATATCTGTCTGAAACAGGACAGTAGTTATGGTTATAGTAGTAGATATCTGTCTGAAACAGGACAGTAGTTATAGTTATAGTAGTAGATATCTGTCTGAAACAGGACAGTAGTTATGGTTATAGTAGTAGATATCTGTCTGAAACAGGACAGTAGTTATGGTTATAGTAGTAGATATCTGTCTGAAACAGGACAGTAGTTATTGTTATAGTAGTAGATATCTGTCTGAAACAGGACAGTAGTTATTGTTATAGTAGTAGATATCATCTGTCTGAAACAGGACAGTAGTTATGGTTATAGTAGTAGATATCTGTCTGAAACAGGACAGTAGTTATTGTTATAGTAGCAGATATCAGTCTGAAACAGGACAGTAGTTATTGTTATAGTAGTAGATATCAGTCTGAAACAGGACAGTAGTTATTGTTATAGTAGTAGATATCTGTCTGAAACAGGACAGTAGTTATGGTTATAGTAGTAGATATCAGTCTGAAACAGGACAGTAGTTATTGTTATAGTAGTAGATATCTGTCTGAAACAGGACAGTAGTTATTGTTATAGTAGTAGATATCAGTCTGAAACAGGACAGTAGTTATGGTTATAGTAGTAGATATCAGTCTGAAACAGGACAGTAGTTATTGTTATAGTAGCAGATATCTGTCTGAAACAGGACAGTAGTTATTGTTATAGTAGTAGATATCTGTCTGAAACAGGACAGTAGTTATGGTTATAGTAGTAGATATCAGTCTGAAACAGGACAGTAGTTATTGTTATAGTAGTAGATATCTGTCTGAAACAGGACAGTAGTTATTGTTATAGTAGTAGATATCTGTCTGAAACAGGACAGTAGTTATGGTTATAGTAGTAGATATCTGTCTGAAACAGGACAGTAGTTATGGTTATAGTAGTAGATATCTGTCTGAAACAGGACAGTAGTTATTGTTATAGTAGTAGATATCTGTCTGAAACAGGACAGTAGTTATGGTTATAGTAGTAGATATCTGTCTGAAACAGGACAGTAGTTATTGTTATAGTAGTAGATATCTGTCTGAAACAGGACAGTAGTTATGGTTATAGTAGTAGATATCTGTCTGAAACAGGACAGTAGTTATGGTTATAGTAGTAGATATCTGTCTGAAACAGGACAGTAGTTATTGTTATAGTAGTAGATATCTGTCTGAAACAGGACAGTAGTTATTGTTATAGTAGTAGATATCTGTCTGAAACAGGACAGTAGTTATGGTTATAGTAGTAGATATCTGTCTGAAACAGGACAGTAGTTATTGTTATAGTAGTAGATATCAGTCTGAAACAGGACAGTAGTTATTGTTATAGTAGTAGATATCAGTCTGAAACAGGACAGTAGTTATTGTTATAGTAGTAGATATCTGTCTGAAACAGGACAATAGTTATGGTTATAGTAGTAGATATCTGTCTGAAACAGGACAGTAGTTATTGTTATAGTAGTAGATATCTGTCTGAAACAGGACAGTAGTTATGGTTATAGTAGTAGATATCAGTCTGAAACAGGACAGTAGTTATTGTTATAGTAGTATCTGTCTGATAGTCTATAGTAGTAGATATCAGTCTGAAACAGGACAGTAGTTATTGTTATAGTAGTAGATATCTGTCTGAAACAGGACAGTAGTTATTGTTATAGTAGTAGATATCAGTCTGAAACAGGACAGTAGTTATTGTTATAGTAGTAGATATCTGTCTGAAACAGGACAGTAGTTATGGTTATAGTAGTATATATCAGTCTGAAACAGGACAGTAGTTATGGTTATAGTAGTAGATATCTGTCTGAAACAGGACAGTAGTTATTGTTATAGTAGTAGATATCAGTCTGAAACAGGACAGTAGTTATGGTTATAGTAGTAGATATCTGTCTGAAACAGGACAGTAGTTATTGTTATAGTAGTAGATATCTGTCTGAAACAGGACAGTAGTTATGGTTATAGTAGTAGATATCTGTCTGAAACAGGACAGTAGTTATTGTTATAGTAGTAGATATCTGTCTGAAACAGGACAGTAGTTATGGTTATAGTAGTAGATATATGTCTGAAACAGGACAGTAGTTATGGTTATAGTAGTAGATATCTGTCTGAAACAGGACAGTAGTTATTGTTATAGTAGTAGATATCTGTCTGAAACAGGACAGTAGTTATGGTTATAGTAGTAGATATCAGTCTGAAACAGGACAGTAGTTATGGTTATAGTAGTAGATATCTGTCTGAAACAGGACAGTAGTTATTGTTATAGTAGTAGATATCAGTCTGAAACAGGACAGTAGTTATTGTTATAGTAGTAGATATCTGTCTGAAACAGGACAATAGTTATGGTTATAGTAGTAGATATCAGTCTGAAACAGGACAGTAGTTATTGTTATAGTAGTAGATATCTGTCTGAAACAGGACAGTAGTTATTGTTATAGTAGTAGATATCTGTCTGAAACAGGACAGTAGTTATGGTTATAGTAGTAGATATCAGTCTGAAACAGGACAGTAGTTATTGTTATAGTAGTAGATATCAGTCTGAAACAGGACAGTAGTTATGGTTATAGTAGTAGATATCTGTCTGAAACAGGACAGTAGTTATTGTTATAGTAGTAGATATCAGTCTGAAACAGGACAGTAGTTATGGTTATAGTAGTAGATATCTGTCTGAAACAGGACAGTAGTTATTGTTATAGTAGTAGATATCAGTCTGAAACAGGACAGTAGTTATTGTTATAGTAGTAGATATCAGTCTGAAACAGGACAGTAGTTATTGTTATAGTAGTAGATATCAGTCTGAAACAGGACAGTAGTTATTGTTATAGTAGTAGATATCTGTCTGAAACAGGACAGTAGTTTAATTGTGTTCTGTATTGTTGGTTTGTGCTGTCAGAGCCAGTGAGCCAATCCCGGTGAAGGTACAGTAACTTCCTCTCCTTTTCTTCCTCGTCTATTCTGTTGTTACAGCTCAGACTCAGTACAATGCCCCTGCCTGACTGCAACACAGCACTGGTCCAAGTGTGTGTATCCGCAGCATTGCCTTTCAAACAACACTGTGTGAATGAGCCAGACGACCGTTATTGATAAATCTCTTTGACAAATGTTTAGTAAATCAGAGAAGTGTAGAATTGTAATCAGATAATAAGAATAATAAAAAATAAAAAATTCATTTGTTACTATTGAATTTTGCACGTTTTTCATTTCTGCCATTATTTATAGCTCAAATCCAGTATGGTGAGCAATGATTTGTGTTGAAGTTCAAAATAACAGCTAGTCCAAAAGGGACTGTATCACATTTAATTCTGTAAATGTAGCATTTATCTGCCAGGGGATCCCGATTCCCATCTAATACAATCTTTCTCATGGAAGTCTATCACTGATATAAAGGGATGACATGGTTTCAATTGGTTACATTACTACTGTAACCTTACAGTAGTAATGACTTATAACAGTAATACTGATACTGGTAATACATAATAGCGGCCTAACCTTGATTGAGAATATCTATTGTATTGATGGATACCAGTGTGTCAGTGTCTGCTGTGTTTTCTGCTAAAGACACAAGAGCAGTGTGCTGAAACACAACACCAGAGACACAGACTGAGGCCATGACATTGTCTGCTCTCTGCGTTAACTGATATCTCTCCTCAGTGATACAGCCTCTACAGACCAAACAACAGGACCTTTTCTCCTGATACAGCCTCTGTAGCCCAATCAACAACGATTCAACATCATAAAGACCGGATGGAATCTGAGGTCAACTCCAGCCACAACATACAGCAACCACTAAGCTACCTGTGGCGGCAGGTAGCCTAGTGGTTAGAGTGTAGGGGAGGCAGGTAGCCTAGTGGTTAGAGTGTAGGGGCGGGAGGTAGCCTTGTGGTTAGAGTGTAGGGGAGGCAGGTAGCCTAGTGGTTAGAGTGTAGGGGAGGCAGGTAGCCTAGTGGTTAGAGTGTAGGGGAGGCAGGTAGCCTAGTGGTTAGAGTGTAGGGGCGGCAGGTAGCCTTGTGGTTAGAGTGTAGGGGAGGCAGGTAGCCTAGTGGTTAGAGTGTAGGGGGGGCAGGTAGTCTAGTGGTCAGAGTGTAGGGGCGGCAGGTAGCCTAGTGGTTAGAGTGTAGGGGCGGCAGATAGCCTAGTGGTTAGAGTGTAGGGGAGGCAGGTAGCCTAGTGGTTAGAGTGTAGGGGAGGCAGGTAGCCTAGTGGTTAGAGTGTAGGGGAGGCAGGTAGCCTAGTGGTTAGAGTGTAGAGGAGGCAGGTAGCCTAGTGGTTAGAGTGTAGAGGAGGCAGGTAGCCTAGTGGTTAGAGTGTAGAGGAGGCAGGTAACCTAGTGGTTAGAGTGTAGAGGTGGCAGGTAGCCTAGTGGTTAGATTGTAGGGGTGGCAGGTAGCCTAGTGGTTAGAGTGTAGGGGAGGCAGGTATCCTTGTGGTTAGAGTGTAGGGGTGGCAGGTAGCCTAGTGGTTAGAGTGTAGGGGAGGCAGGTAGCCTTGTGGTTAGAGTGTAGGGGAGGCAGGTAGCCTTGTGGTTAGAGTGTAGGGGGGCAGGTAGCCTAGTGGTTAGAGTGTAGGGGTGGCAGGTAGCCTAGTGGTTAGAGTGTAGGGGCGGGAGGTAGCCTTGTGGTTAGAGTGTAGGGGAGGCAGGTAGCCTAGTGGTTAGAGTGTAGGGGAGGCAGGTAGCCTAGTGGTTAGAGTGTAGGGGAGGCAGGTAGCCTAGTGGTTAGAGTGTAGGGGAGGCAGATAGCCTAGTGGTTAGAGTGTAGGGGCGGCATGTAGCCTTGTGGTTAGAGTGTAGGGGAGGCAGGTAGCCTAGTGGTTAGAGTGTAGGGGGGGCAGGTAGTCTAGTGGTCAGAGTGTAGGGGCGGCAGGTAGCCTAGTGGTTAGAGTGTAGGGGCCAGATAGCCTAGTGGTTAGAGTGTAGGGGAGGCAGGTAGCCTAGTGGTTAGAGTGTAGGGGAGGCAGGTAGCCTAGTGGTTAGAGTGTAGGGGAGGCAGGTAGCCTAGTGGTTAGAGTGTAGAGGAGGCAGGTAGCCTAGTGGTTAGAGTGTAGAGGAGGCAGGTAGCCTAGTGGTTAGAGTGTAGAGGAGGCAGGTAACCTAGTGGTTAGAGTGTAGAGGTGGCAGGTAGCCTAGTGGTTAGATTGTAGGGGTGGCAGGTAGCCTAGTGGTTAGAGTGTAGGGGAGGCAGGTATCCTTGTGGTTAGAGTGTAGGGGTGGCAGGTAGCCTAGTGGTTAGAGTGTAGGGGAGGCAGGTAGCCTTGTGGTTAGAGTGTAGGGGAGGCAGGTAGCCTTGTGGTTAGAGTGTAGGGGGGGCAGGTAGCCTAGTGGTTAGAGTGTAGGGGTGGCAGGTAGCCTAGTGGTTAGAGTGTAGGGGAGGCAGGTAGCCTTGTGGTTAGAGTGTAGGGGAGGCAGGTAACCTAGTGGTTAGAGTGTAGAGGTGGCAGGTAGCCTAGTGGTTAGAGTGTAGGGGTGGCAGGTAGCCTAGTGGTTAGAGTGTAGGGGAGGCAGGTAGCCTTGTGGTTAGAGTGTAGGGGAGGCAGGTAGCCTTGTGGTTAGAGTGTAGGGGGGGCAGGTAGCCTAGTGGTTAGAGTATAGGGGTGGTAACTGAAAAGTTGCTACATTGAATTCCCGAGCTGACAAGGTAAAAATCTGTCGTTCTGCCCCTGAACAGGCAGTTAACCCACTGTTCCTAGGCCGTCATTGTAAATAAGAATTTGTTCTTAACTGGCTTGCCTAGTAAAATAAAGGTTAAATAAAAAATTCATAAAAAATCTCTGTTAGATACTAGTGTTTGAAAAAGGCATACCTCATGAAAATATGTCTTCACCTGGCCTCAAAACAGTTCATTAGTATGGACTAATGGTGGTGGTAAAAAGTATTTAAGTAGAAATACTTTAAAGTACTACTTTACTTGAGTTGTTTCTATTAAGGTATCTTTAACTCAAGGCATTTTTACACCACTGACTGAAATACCATCCAGCCATTCTCTTAACATGGATCACTCTAGGTCTGGAGAGACGTGTTACACGACAGAGAGGGTGAATCAATCTGGGAAACAACTGCATGAACTTTTCACAAATACAGAGGGCCTTATAATATAGTATACTAACTCTTATATCAGGCTGTAACGGCGTTCTTCGTTTGTCGAAAGAGAGTCGGACCGAAATACAGCGTGGTGGTTACTCATGTCTTTAATAAATGAATTGCGATACATGAAATACATGAAATAACTTATACAAATACAAAACAACAAACGGAACGTGAAAACTAATTACAGCCTATCTGGTGAACACTACACAGAGACAGGAACAATCACCCACGAAATACAAAGTGAAACCCAAGCTACCTAAATACGGTTCCCAATCAGAGACAACAAGAATCACCTGACTCTGATTGAGAACCGCCTCAGGCAGCCAAGCCTATGCAACACCCCTACTCAGCCGCAATCCCAATAATTACAAAAACCCCAATACGAAATACAACAAAATAAACCCATGTCACACCCTGGCCTGACCAAATAATTAAAGAAAACACAAAATACTAAGACCAAGGCGTGACAACTATATTAAGTGGCGTGGTAACAGGCAGCAGGAGCAGCGAAGGGAGGACGTTATGGACAGCAGAGGTATGGAGTATACTACGTGGGAAGGAATAGACAGGTGGGCGGTCGACCCAGAGAGAGTGCCGGAGCCCGCCTGGGATTCGCTGGAGCAGTACGAAGAGGGCTATAGGAGAATGGAGTCGAAGAGAAATACAAGGCGGCGCAGAAAGAAACCCGAAAGTCACCCCTAAAAATGTATTGGGGGAGGGCTCAGGGAGAGAGTGGCAGAGTCAGGAGTCAGACCTGAGCCAACTCTCCCTGTTAATCGTGAGGAGCAGCGATCAAAGGACTTCTGGACTTGGGAGGAGATATTAGACGGAAAAGGACCCTGGGCTCAGCCTGGAGAATATCGCCGTCCCAAGGAAGAACTGGAGGCGGCAAAAGCGGAGAGGCGCTGGTAGGAGGAGGCAGCACGGCGACGCGGATGGAAGTCTGAGAGTCAGCCCAAAAACATTATTGGGGGGGGGGGGGCTTACAGGGAGTATGGCTATGCCAGGTAGGAGACCTGCGCAGACTCCCTGTGCTTACCGGGGGGTTCGAGAGACCGGGCAGGCACCGTGTTATGCTATGGAGCGCACAGTGTTTCCAGTGCGGGTGCATAGCCCGGTGCGGTTCATACCAGCCCTTCGTATTGGCCGGGCTAGAGTGGGCATCGAGCCAGGTAAGGTTGGGCAGGCTCGGTGCTCAAGAGCTCCAGTGCGCCTGCACGGTCCGGTCTATCCAGAGCCACCTCCACACACCAGTCCTCCGGTAGCAGCTCCCCGCACCAGGCTTCCTGTGCGTGTCCTCGATCCAGTATCACCAGTGCCAGCACCACGCATCAGGCCTACAGTGCGCCTCGCCTCTCCTGCGCTGTCGGAGTCTCCCGCCTGTTCAGCGCTATCAGAGCCTTCCTCCTCTACAGCGCTGCTGGAGTCTCCTGTCTGTTCAGCGCTATCAGAGCCTTCCTTCCCTCCTGCGCTGTCGGAGTCTCCCGCCTGTTCAGCGCTTCTAGAGCCTTCCTCCTCTACAGCGCTGCCGGAGCCTCCTGCCTGTTCGGAGCAGCCTGAGCTGCCAGTCTGCATGAAGCAGCCAGAGCTGTCAGTCTGCATGAAGCAGCCAGAGCTGCCAGTCTGCATGAAGCAGCCAGAGCTGTCAGTCTGCAAGGAGCTGCCAGTCTGCAAGGAGATGCCAGTCTGCAAGGTGCTGCCAACCTGCATGGAGCAGTCAGAGCTGTCAGCCTGCATGGAGCAGTCAGGACTGTCAGCCTGCATGAAGCAGCCTGAGCTGTCAGTCTGCATGAAGCAGCCAGAGCTGTCAGTCTGTATGAAGCAGCCAGAGATGTCAGTCTGCATGAAGCAGCCAGAGCTGCCAGTCTGCAAAGAGCTGTCAGTCTGCAAGGAGCTGTCAGTCTGCAAGGAGCTGCCAGTCTGCAAGGAGCTGCCAGTCTGCAAGGAGCTGCCAGTCTGCGAGGAGCTGTCAGTCTGCAAGGAGCTGTCAGCCTGCATGGAGCAGCCAGAGCTGCCAGTCTGCATAGAGCAGCTAGATCCGCCAGTCAGCCATGATCTTTTAGATCTGCCAGTCAACCAGATTCTTCCAGATCTACCAGTCAACCAGTCTCTTCCAGATCTGCCAGTCAATCAGAATCTTCCAGATCCGCCAGCCAGCCAGGATCTACCGGAGCCTACTACCTGCCTGAGCTTCATCACAGTACTGGGCTTCCTCTCAGTACTGGGCTTTCTCTCAGTCCCGGGCTTCCCCTCAGTCCCGGGCTGCCCCTCAGTCCCGAGCTGCCCCTCAGTCCCGAGCTGCCCCTCAGTCCCAAGCTGCCTCAGTCCCGAGCTGCCCCTCAGTCCCGAGCTGCCCCTCAGTCCCGAGCTGCCCCTCAGTCCCGAGCTGCCCCTCAGTCCCGAGCTGCCCCTCAGTCACGAGCTGCTCCTCAGTTCAGTGGGGTTCTGGGTGAGGACTATTAGGCCATGGTCGGCGGCGAGGGTGGATTATCCCAGGACGCGAAGGGGAGGAACTATGACTTTAATGGAGTGGGGTCCACGTCCCGAGCTGGAACCGCCACCATGGACAGACGCCCACCCGGACCCTCCCTATGGTTTTGAGGTGCGTCCGAGAGTCCGCACCTTAGGGGGGGGGGGTTCTGTCACGCCTTGGTCTTAGTATTTTGTGTTTTCTTTAATTATTTGGTCAGGCCAGGGTGTGACATGGGTTTATTTTGTTGTATTTTGTGTTGGGGTTTTTGTAGTTATTGGGATTGCGGTTGAGTAGGGGTGTTGCATAGGCTTGGCTGCCTGAGGCGGTTCTCAATCAGAGTCAGGTGATTCTCGTTGTCTCTGATTGGGAACCGTATTTAGGTAGCCTGGGTTTCACTTTGTATTTCGTGGGTGTTTGTTCCTATCTCTGTGTAGTTTCACCAGATAGGCTGTAATTAGTTCACGTTCCGTTTGTTGTTTTGTATTTATTAAGTTATTTCATGTATCGCGATTCATTTATTAAAGAACATGAGTAACCACCACGCTGCATTTCGGTCCGACTCTCTTTCAACAAACGAAGAATGCCGTTACAATAGTCTACTGACTGTTATATCAGGCCTTATAATATAGTCTACTAACTGTTATATCAGGCCTTATAATATAGTCTACTAACTGTTACATCAGGTCTTATAATATAGTCTACTAACTGTTACATCAGGCCTTATAATATAGTCTACTAACTGTTATATCAGGCCTTATAATATAGTCTACTAACTGTTATATCAGGCCTTATAATACAGTCTACTGTTACATCAGGCCTTATAATATAGTCTACTGTTACATCAGGCCTTATAATATAGTCTACTAACTGTTATATCAGGCCTTATAATATAGTCTACTGTTACATCAGGCCTTATAATATAGTCTACTGTTACATCAGACCTTATAATGCAGTCTACTAACTGCATCCTGGCTGATGTGCAGGTGTGATCATTTATTATTACAGTCCAGCACATACTCATTTAGTCCACCTATAATAGTATCATAATACACAATACCACATCTCTTGCCCATTTGCTTTCGTTTATTATTATATTTTCTTTAATTTGATGGTTTATTTAGTCAGGTGAAATCCCGTCGAGAGACAGGTCTCTCTTTCTTCACCTATCCATCTAGCCATTATCTACTCTGAAACTCCAATAAAACATTCACAGTGTGTATATTTTACCCCTGACTCCCGCTGACTCCCGCTGTCAACATATTGTGTGTTAAAGTGCAGGGTGGAGTGACCTACCTCAGACGCTGTTGACTTGTCCCTCACCAAATCTCTCTGGGGAGGCAGAACGGCTGTGAAAGGCCGTCTGACATTTACTTGAATATCATACACAAGTGGACACGCTGTGCTGTTGTTCAATGAGGTTAAAAACCATTGACATTTCACTGGATCAGACGTGGTCTGGCTGGCCGGGCGGATGGCGGATGGCATCTGTCGCTGAGTGTGGCCTCTGTCTGTCGAGCCGGGTTAAAAAGCACACTGACATTTGCCTGGCATGTCAAGGACTTTTCCCAGAGTCTCCCTTCTCACCTTATGTTCTCTCCACATTGTTCTGGTTGGATGCACGTCCAGGCAACAAAGGAGACACACAAATCCTGTTATAGTGGCATAGTCCTGTCTGGGAGAGTCCTGTCTGAGAGAGGGAACAGAGTCCTGGCTGAGAGAGGGAACAGAGTCCTGGCTGAGAGAGGGAACAGAGTCCTGGCTGAGAGAGGGAACAGAGTCCTGGCTGAGAGAGGGAACAGAGTCCTGGCTGGGAGAGGGAACAGAGTCCTGGCTGAGAGAGGGAACAGAGTCCTGTCTGAGAGAGGGAACAGAGTCCTGTCTGAGAGAGGGAACAGAGTCCTGGCTGAGAGAGGGAACAGAGTCCTGGCTGAGAGAGGGAACAGAGTCCTGGCTGAGAGAGGGAACAGAGTCCTGGCTGAGAGAGGGAACAGAGTCCTGGCTGAGAGAGGGAACAGAGTCCTGGCTGTGAGAGGGAACAGAGTCCTGGCTGAGAGAGGGAACAGAGTCCTGGCTGAGAGAGGGAACAGAGTCCTGGCTGGGAGAGGGAACAGAGTCCTGTCTGAGAGAGGGAACAGAGTCCTGTCTGAGAGAGGGAACAGAGTCCTGGCTGAGAGAGGGAACAGAGTCCTGGCTGAGAGAGGGAACAGAGTCCTGTCTGAGAGAGGGAACAGAGTCCTGTCTGGGAGAGTCCTGTCTGAGAGAGGGAACAGAGTCCTGGCTGAGAGAGGGAACAGAGTCCTGGCTGGGAGAGGGAACAGAGTCCTGGCTGGGAGAGGGAACAGAGTCCTGGCTGGGAGAGGGAACAGAGTCCTGGCTGAGAGAGGGAACAGAGTCCTGGCTGAGAGAGGGAACAGAGTCCTGGCTGGGAGAGGGAACAGAGTCCTGGCTGAGAGAGGGAACAGAGTCCTGGCTGGGAGAGGGAACAGAGTCCTGGCTGAGAGAGGGAACAGAGTCCTGGCTGAGAGAGGGAACAGAGTCCTGGCTGAGAGAGGGAACAGAGTCCTGGCTGGGAGAGGGAACAGAGTCCTGGCTGAGAGAGGGAACAGAGTCCTGGCTGAGAGAGGGAACAGAGTCCTGGCTGAGAGAGGGAACAGAGTCCTGGCTGAGAGAGAATCCTGTCTGGTAGAGGGATCAGAGTTCTGTCTGGGAGATGGGTTGAGTCCTGTCTGGTAGAGGGGTCAGAGTCCTGTCTGAGAAAGGGGTCAGAATCCTCTCTAAGAGATAGTCTTGTCTGAGAAAGGGGTCAGAGTCCTGTCTGAGAGAGGGGTCAGAGTCCTGTCTGGTAGAGGGGTCAGAGTCCAGTCTGAGAGAGAGTCCTGTCTGATAGAGGGGTCAGAATCCTCTCTAAGAGATAGTCTTGTCTGAGAAAGGGGTCAGAGTCCTGTCTCAGAGTGGGATCAGAGTCTGGTCTGGTAGAGGGGTCAGAGTCTGGTCTAGTAGAGGGGTCAGAGTCTGGTCTGAGATAGGATTGAGTCCTGTCTGGGAGACGGGTCAGAGTCCTGTCTGGGAGACGGATCAGAGTCCTGTCAGAGAGAGGGATCAGTCCTGTCTGAGAGAGGGGTCCGAGTCCTGTCTGAGAGAGTGGTCAGAGTCCTGTCTGAGAAAGGGGTCAGAGTCCTGTCTGAGAGAGGGGTCAGAATCCTCTCTAAGAGATAGTCTTGTCTGAGAGAGGGGTCAGAGTCCTGTCTGGTAGAGGGGTCAGAGTCCAGTCTGAGAGATAGTCTTGTCTGAGAAAGGGGTCAGAGTCTTGTCTAAGAGATAGTCTTGTCTGAGAAAGGGGTCAGAGTCCTGTCTAAGAGATATTCTTGTCTGAGAAAGGGGTCAGAGTCCTGTCTAAGAGATAGTCTTGTCTGAGAAAGGGGTCAGAGACTGTCTAAGAGATATTCTTGTCTGAGAAAGGGGTCAGAGTCCTGTCTAAGAGATAGTCTTGTCTGAGAAAGGGGTCAGAGTCCTGTCTAAGAGATAGTCTTGTCTGAGAAAGGGGTCAGAGTCCTGTCTAAGAGATAGTCTTGTCTGAGAGGGGGGTCTGAGTCCTGTCTAAGAGATAGTCTTGTCTGAGAGGGGGGTCTGAGTCCTGTCTGGTAGAGAGTCCTGTCTGGTAGAGGGATCAGAGTCTTGTTTGGTACAGGAGTCAGAGTCCTGTCTCAGAGAGAATCCTGTCTGGTAGAGGGATCAGAGTTCTGTCTGGGAGATGGGTTGAGTCCTGTCTGGTAGAGGGGTCAGAGTCCTGTCTGAGAAAGGGGTCAGAATCCTCTCTAAGAGATAGTCTTGTCTGAGAAAGGGGTCAGAGTCCTGTCTGAGAGAGGGGTCAGAGTCCTGTCTGGTAGAGGGGTCAGAGTCCTGTCTGAGAGAGAGTCCTGTCTGATAGAGGGGTCAGAATCCTCTCTAAGATATAGTCTTGTCTGAGAAAGGGGTCAGAGTCCTGTCTCAGAGTGGGATCAGAGTCTGGTCTGGTAGAGGGGTCAGAATCTGGTCTGGTAGAGGGGTCAGATTCTGGTCTGAGATAGGATTGAGTCCTGTCTGTGAGACGGGTCAGAGTCCTGTCTGGGAGACGGATCAGAGTCCTGTCAGAGAGAGGGATCAGTCCTGTCTGAGAGAGGGGTCCGAGTCCTGTCTGAGAGAGTGGTCAGAGTCCTGTCTAAGAGATAGTCTTGTCTGAGAAAGGGGTCAGAGTCTTGTCTGAGAAAGGGGTCAGAGTCCTGTCTGAGAGAGGGGTCAGAGTCCTGTCTGGTAGAGGGGTCAGAGTCCAGTCTGAGAGATAGTCTTGTCTGAGAAAGGGGTCAGAGTCTTGTCTAAGAGATAGTCTTGTCTGAGAAAGGGGTCAGAGTCCTGTCTAAGAGATAGTATTGTCTGAGAAAGGGGTCAGAGTCCTGTCTAAGAGATATTCTTGTCTGAGAAAGGGGTCAGAGTCCTGTCTAAGAGATAGTCTTGTCTGAGAAAGGGGTCAGAGTCCTGTCTAAGAGATATTCTTGTCTGAGAAAGGGGTCAGAGTCCTGTCTAAGAGATAGTCTTGTCTGAGAAAGGGGTCAGAGTCCTGTCTAAGAGATAGTCTTGTCTGAGAGGGGGGTCTGAGTCCTGTCTGGTAGAGAGTCCTGTCTGGTAGAGGGATCAGAGTCCTGTCTGGTAGAGGGATCAGAGTCTTGTTTGGTACAGGAGTCAGAGTCCTGTCTGAGAGAGAATCCTGGTTGAGAGAGGGGTCAGAGTCCTGTCTGAGAGAGAATCCTGTCTGAGAGAGGGGTCAGAGTCCTGTCTGTGAGAGGGGTCAGAGTCCTGTCTGTGAGAGAATCCTGTCTGAGAGAGGGGTCAGAGTCCTGTCTGAGAGAGGGGTCAGAGTCCTGTCTGTGAGAGGGGTCAGAGTCCTGCATGAGAGAGGGGTCAGAGTCCTGTATGAGAGAGGGGTCAGAGTCCTGTATGAGAGAGGGGTCAGAGTCCTGTCTGTGAGAGAGGGTCAGAGTCCTGTCTGTGAGAGAGGGGTCAGAGTCCTGTATGAGAGAGGGGTCAGAGTCCTGTATGAGAGAGGGGTCAGAGTCCTGTATGAGAGAGGGGTCAGAATCCTGTATGAGAGAGGGGTCAGAATCCTGTATGAGAGAGGGGTCAGAGTCCTGTATGAGAGAGGGGACAGAGTCCTGTATGAGAGAGGGGTCAGAGTCCTGTCTGAGAGAGGGGTCAGTGTCCTGTATGAGAGAGGGGTCAGAGTCCTGTATGAGAGAGGGGTCAGAGTCTTGTATGAGAGAGGGGTCAGAGTCCTGTATGAGAGAGGGGTCAGAATCATGTATGAGAGAGGGGTCAGAGTCCTGTATGAGAGAGGGGTCAGAGTCCTGTATGAGAGAGGGGTCAGAATCATGTATGAGAGAGGGGTCAGAGTCCTGTCTCAGAGTGGGATCAGAGTCTGGTCTGGTAGAGGGGTCAGAGTCTGGTCTGGTAGAGGGGTCAGAGTCTGGTCTGAGATAGGATTGAGTCCTGTCTGGGAGACGGGTCAGAGTCCTGTCTGGGAGACGGATCAGAGTCCTGTCAGAGAGAGGGATCAGTCCTGTCTGAGAGAGGGGTCCGAGTCCTGTCTGAGAGAGTGGTCAGAGTCCTGTCTGAGAAAGGGGTCAGAGTCCTGTCTGAGAGAGGGGTCAGAATCCTGTCTGGTAGAGGGGTCAGAGTCCAGTCTGAGAGATAGTCTTGTCTGAGAAAGGGGTCAGAGTCTTGTCTAAGAGATAGTCTTGTCTGAGAAAGGGGTCAGAGTCCTGTCTAAGAGATAGTCTTGTCTGAGAAAGGGGTCAGAGTCCTGTCTAAGAGATATTCTTGTCTGAGAAAGGGGTCAGAGTCCTGTCTAAGAGATAGTCTTGTCTGAGAAAGGGGTCAGAGACTGTCTAAGAGATATTCTTGTCTGAGAAAGGGGTCAGAGTCCTGTCTAAGAGATAGTCTTGTCTGAGAAAGGGGTCAGAGTCCTGTCTAAGAGATAGTCTTGTCTGAGAAAGGGGTCTGAGTCCTGTCTAAGAGATAGTCTTGTCTGAGAGGGGGGTCTGAGTCCTGTCTGGTAGAGAGTCCTGTCTGGTAGAGGGATCAGAGTCTTGTTTGGTACAGGAGTCAGAGTCCTGTCTGAGAGAGAATCCTGTTTGAGAGAGGGGTCAGAGTCCTGTCTGAGAGAGAATCCTGTCTGAGAGAGGGGTCAGAGTCCTGTCTGTGAGAGGGGTCAGAGTCCTGTCTGTGAGAGAATCCTGTCTGAGAGAGGGGTCAGAGTCCTGTCTGAGAGAGGGGTCAGAGTCCTGTCTGTGAGAGGGGTCAGAGTCCTGTATGAGAGAGGGGTCAGAGTCCTGTCTGTGAGAGGGGGCAGAGTCCTGTATGAGAGAGGGGTCAGAGTCCTGTATGAGAGAGGGGTCAGAGTCCTGTCTGTGAGAGAGGGGTCAGAGTCCTGTATGAGAGAGGGGTCAGAGTCCTGTATGAGAGAGGGGTCAGAGTCCTGTATGAGAGAGGGGTCAGAATCCTGTATGAGAGAGGGGTCAGAGTCCTGTATGAGAGAGGGGACAGAGTCCTGTATGAGAGAGGGGTCAGAGTCCTGTCTGAGAGAGGGGTCAGAATCATGTATGAGAGAGGGGACAGAGTCCTGTATGAGAGAGGGGTCAGAGTCCTGTATGAGAGAGGGGTCAGAGTCCTGTATGAGAGAGGGGTCAGAATCCTGTATGAGAGAGGGGTCAGAATCATGTATGAGAGAGGGGTCAGAGTCCTGTATGAGAGAGGGGTCAGAGTCCTGTATGAGAGAGGGGTCAGAATCATGTATGAGAGAGGGGTCAGAGTCCTGTATGAGAGAGGGGACAGAGTCCTGTATGAGAGAGGGGTCAGAGTCCTGTCTGTGAGAGAGGGGTCAGAGTCCTGTATGAGAGAGGGGTCAGAGTCCTGTATGAGAGAGGGGTCAGAGTCCTGTATGAGAGAGGGGTCAGAATCCTGTATGAGAGAGGGGTCAGAGTCCTGTATGAGAGAGGGGACAGAGTCCTGTATGAGAGAGGGGTCAGAGTCCTGTCTGAGAGAGGGGTCAGAATCATGTATGAGAGAGGGGACAGAGTCCTGTATGAGAGAGGGGTCAGAGTCCTGTATGAGAGAGGGGTCAGAGTCCTGTATGAGAGAGGGGTCAGAATCCTGTATGAGAGAGGGGTCAGAGTCCTGTCTGAGAGAGGGGTCAGTGTCCTGTATGAGAGAGGGGTCAGAGTCCTGTATGAGAGAGGGGTCAGAATCCTGTATGAGAGAGGGGTCAGAGTCCTGTATGAGAGAGGGGACAGAGTCCTGTATGAGAGAGGGGTCAGAGTCCTGTCTGAGAGAGGGGTCAGAATCATGTATGAGAGAGGGGACAGAGTCCTGTATGAGAGAGGGGTCAGAGTCCTGTATGAGAGAGGGGTCAGAGTCCTGTATGAGAGAGGGGTCAGAATCCTGTATGAGAGAGGGGTCAGAGTCCTGTCTGAGAGAGGGGTCAGAATCATGTATGAGAGAGGGGACAGAGTCCTGTATGAGAGAGGGGTCAGAGTCCTGTATGAGAGAGGGGTCAGAGTCCTGTATGAGAGAGGGGTCAGAATCCTGTATGAGAGAGGGGTCAGAATCATGTATGAGAGAGGGGTCAGAGTCCTGTATGAGAGAGGGGTCAGAGTCCTGTATGAGAGAGGGGTCAGAGTCCTGTATGAGAGAGGGGTCAGAATCATGTATGAGAGAGGGGTCAGAGTCCTGTATGAGAGAGGGGTCAGAGTCTTGTCTGAGAGAGGGATCAGAGTCTTGTCTGAGAGAGGGATCAGAGTCCTGTCCGAAAGAGAGGTCAGAGTCCTGTATGAGAGAGGGGTCAGAATCATGTATGAGAGAGGGGTCAGAGTCTTGTCTGAGAGAGGGATCAGAGTCCTGTCCGAAAGAGAGGTCAGAGTACTGTCTGAGAGAGGGGTCAGAGTCTTGTTTGGTACAGGAGTCAGAGTCCTGTCTGGTAGAGGGGTCAGAGTCTTGTTTGGTACAGGAGTCAGAGTCCTGTCTGGTAGAGAGTCTTGTCTGGTAGAGGTGTCAGAGTCCTGTCTGGTAGAGAGTCCTGTCTGGTAGAGAGTCTTGTCTGGTAGAGGGGTCAGAGTCCTGTCTGGTAGAGAGTCCTGTCTGGTCGAGGGTCAGAGTCCTGTCTGGTAGAGAGTCCTGTCTGGTAGAGAGTCTTGTCTGGTAGAGGTGTCAGTCATGTCTGAGAGATGGATCAGAGTCCTGTCTGGAGGAGGGGTCATAGTAAAAATTACTACTTAAGTGGTGTATTTTGTGAAAACCTTTACTTCACTCCATTCCTAAATAAAATAATTCACATTTTACTCCATACATTTTCCCTAAACACCCAGAAGTGCGTGTTACATTTTGAATAGTAAGAGGGAAAACAATGTCAAATTCACTTAACAAGAGAACACCACTGGTCATCCCTACTGCCTTTGCTGTGGAAGTCTCACTTTTGAAGACCATCCGGAAATTAAATCATTTGACTTACATATTTTTTTGTAATTACATTAACTTTTGATACTTTAGTATTTAACCAAATACTTTTAGAATTTTACTCAAGTTGTATTTTACTAACTAAACTAAACTTTTAGTAAAAGCTGACTTTTACTTGAGTCATATTTTAAACAGTATCTTTATTTTTACTCATATATGACAATTGGGTACTTTTGGGTCTCGCCACTGCTCCTCACACGGGGCACCAAAGACATTTTGGTTGAATACTCCATGGAGGAAGTATGTCCTAATTTGTCCAAAAATGTGTGTTATAAGAATTCATCATCAATCATTTATAAGATCCATAAATCAGGAACCTGACCCCTGAACTCTGAGAATACCCTGTAAAAAAAAAATATGTCTTCCAAATCACACACCGGCTACTATTGCTAATGTGAATGGCATTACTTATGATAGTGGCACTGGAATTGACACACACAAATTGGTTGATCAAAAATGCACCTTACGTTTAAACCCTGTCAACTCCGCTGCTTCATCAGTCAGAGCACGAATAAAAATCGGCTTACTTTGTTTTTTTGGTTTGACTTTATTTCATGCCCTGCAGCTATCAAAGCAATATGATTTAGTTATAAAGTCCCTTCACACTGAAGCAGCATAGATGGATTAAACTGGATGTGTGTTCCAAACGTCACTCCATTACCTCCGTATTGCATTACATTTGACCAGAGCCCTATTGAAGTAGGATGCTATTTGGGATACAGATTGTGTTTACTCAGTAGTGAGGATGCTCCTGGCCACTTAGGATGAAGACACACTCCTCCACTCTGTCAGAGGAATCAGTGGCCAGTGTCTAATTGATCCAGAAGCTGTGCTGGCGGTGTGTGTGTGTGAGTGTGTGAGGTCTCTGGCTTCCTCTCCCTCTGTGGGGTCTGTGGTACTGAGATAGGTAATAACGCCGATATTGTATACATTACCTTGGAAATAATTGACGACGTAGCGGGACGAGGAGACCAAGAGACCCACTTACCCGGCTGGATCAATAATGTCTCTGTCAGATACCAGGAGACCCCTCTAACCCGGCTGGATCAATATCCTCTCTGTCAGATACCAGGAGACCCCTCTAACCTGGCTGGATCAATAATGTCTCTGTCAGATACCAGGAGACCCCTCTAACCCGGCTGGATCAATAATGTCTCTGTCAGATACCAGGAGACCCCTCTAACCTGGCTGGATCAATAATGTCTCTGTCAGATACCAGGAGACCCCTCTAACCCGGCTGGATCAATATCCTCTCTGTCAGATACCAGGAGACCCCTCTAACCTGGCTGGATCAATATCCTCTCTGTCAGATACCAGGAGACCCCTCTAACCCGGCTGGATCAATAATGTCTCTGTCAGAAACCAGGAGACCCCTCTAACCTGGCTGGATCAATAATGTCTCTGTCAGATACCAGGAGACCCCTCTAACCCGGCTGGATCAATATCGTCTCTGTCAGATACCAGGAGACCCCTCTAACCCGGCTGGATCAATATCCTCTCTGTCAGATACCAGGTGACCCCTCTAACCTGGCTGGATCAATATCCTCTCTGTCAGATACCAGGAGACCCCTCTAACCCGGCTGGATCAATAATGTCTCTGTCAGATACCAGGTGACCCCTCTAACCCGGCTGGATCAATATCGTCTCTGTCAGATACCAGGAGACCCCTCTAACCCGGCTGGATCAATATCCTCTGTCAGATACTTCACATCACCTCTCTTTACCACTGGACTCACAGGTGACAATAGAGTTTACATATGGTGTGTGTGTGTGTGTGTGTGTGTGTGTGTGTGTGTGTGTGTGTGTGTGTGTGTGTGTGTGTGTGTGTGTGTGTGTGTGTGTGTGTGTGTGTGTGTGTGTGTGTGCCTGTGTGTGTGTGTGCCTGTGTGTGTGTGCCTGCGTGTGTGCCTGCGTGTGTGCCTGCGTGTGTGTGTGTGCCTGCGTGTGTGTGTGTGCCTGCGTGTGTGCCTGCGTGTGTGCCTGCGTGTGCGTGTGTGCCTGCGTGTGTGTGTGTGTGCCTGTGTGTGTGTGTGCCTGCGTGTGTGCCTGCGTGTGTGCCTGCGTGTGTGTGTGTGTGCCTGCGTGTGTGTGCCTGCGTGTGTGCCTGCGTGTGTGTGTGTGTGCCTGCGTGTGTGTGCCTGCGTGTTAAATCTGACTGCTAATGTTGATTACTATTGACTGCCTGATCGTCAAAATGGCTCCTCAATCCACAGCCACACATCTGCAGAGCTACAGTACTTATGGAAATAAATACGTATTGGTCAACTATATTTGGAGAGTGGAAGGAACTGTTCTGGTGGACTCCAGGTTTGGTAACATAAAATCTCCAACCCTGATCAAGCGAGGTCTAACCACAGTCCACTCTTCAACTCCTGAGCTCTAGAATCCAATACAAGGGTGGGAAGACCAATTGATTGACTTGTATTTCCATTTGAAAAAGGAACGCAAGGAAGTGAATCCTTTTTGTTGTTGTTGTTTTCACTCATGTCCTTGGTGCCCTTATCTGAACATTCAAAGACCAACGGAAACAAGGTCTCCACTTGTGATGGCAACCTTCCTCCTGACTGTTTGTGGTTGATCTTTGTGGGCTATACTCAGCCTTGTCTCAGGATGGTAAGTTGGTGGTTGAAGATATCCCTCTAGTGGTGTGGGGGCTGTGCTTTGGCAAAGTGGGTCCTTCCTATATCCTTCCTGTTTGGCCCTGTCCGAGGGTGTCCTCGGATGGGGCCACAGTGTCTCCTGACCTCTCCTGTCTCAGCCTCCAGTATTTATGCTGCAGTAGTTTGTGTCGGGGGGCTGGGGTCAGTTTGTTATATCTGGAGTACTTCTCCTGTCCTATTCGGTGTCCTGTATGAATCTAAGTGTGCGTTCTCTAATTCTCTCCTTCTTTCTTTCTCTCTCTCGGAGGACCTGAGCCCTAGGACCATGCCCCAGGACTACCTGACATGATGACTCCTTGCTGTCCCCAGTCCACCTGGCCATGCTGCTGCTCCAGTTTCAACTGACCTGAGCCCTAGGACCATGCCCCAGGACTACCTGACATGATGACTCCTTGCTGTACCCAGTCCACCTGGCCATGTTGCTTCTCCAGTTTCAACTGTTCTGCCTTACTATTATTTGACCATGCTGGTCATTTATGAACATTTGAACATCTTGGCCATGTTCTGTTATAATCTCCACCCGGCACAGCCAGAAGAGGACTGGCCACCCCACATATGCTCTCTCTAATTCTCTCTTTCTTTCTCTCTCTCTCTCGGAGGACCTGAGCCCAAGGACCGTGCCCCAGGACGACTTGACACGATGACTCCTTGCTGTCCCCAGTCCACCTGACTGTGCTGCTGCTCCAGTTTCAACTGTTCTGCCTTGTTATTATTCGACCATGCTGGTCATTTATGAACATTTGAACATCTTGGCCATGTTCTGTTATAATCTCCACCCGGCACAGCTAGAAGGGTACTGGCCACCCCACATAGCCTGGTTCCTCTCTAGGCTTCTTCTTAGGTTTTGGCCTTTCTAGGGAGTTTTTCCTAGCCACCGTGCTTCTACACCTGCATTGCTTGCTGTTTGGGGTTTTAGGCTGGGTTTCTGTACAGCACTTTGAGATATTAGCTGATGTACGAAGGGCTTTATAAATAACATTTGATTTGATTGATTTGCTACAGTCCCCAGCTGTAAACGGCCTTCCAAAGCAGATCACAAATCATCTTTAAGCTCATAATGCACACACACACACACACACACACACACACACAGAATAGTATACTGGGGTCGTTCCACGAATAGAGATCTTATTGGGTAGTTTAATTTCACCAAAAAAACTGCCAGGTTGCAATTGTAAATGAAAACTTCAACTCAAGAGGTTATAAAGTAACAAGAGTTAAGGTTTTCATGTTAAATCAGCCATATATAGTGACTGAAGGAATGGAAGCTTGCTGTGTGCAACAGGAAGGGGAAATGGAATGCAAGTTTCACGAAAAATATGCAAGTGTGTTTAAACATTTCTAGCCTGTCTATCTATAGGTAACAGGGTTGAAGTGTACAACCAGCTCTCACAGCCTCACGTCAGAATTAGACGCTCATCCGTATTTCTCAAAACTCTAAAGTTGTTGCAATTGACACATTTTGAAGTTTTTAAGGTTACGTTTAGGTATTAACTCTGAATGGTTACGGTAAGGGTTAAGGTTTGGGCTTAAACCCAAAAATCTAAAAAACAACTTTCTATCGCTGGATTCAAACTTGCAAATTTGGAATCAGAACAGATGCTTACGCCCATCCACCATCCCCATCCACAATCTCCTAGCAACACCCATCCCCATCCACAATTTCCTAGCAACACCCATCCCCATCCCCAATTTCCTAGCAACACCAATCCCCATCCACAATGCCTAAGCAACACCCATCCCCATCCACAATACCCTAGCAACACCCATCCCCATCCCCAATACCCTAGCAACACCCATCCCCATCCACAATACCCTAGCAACACCCATCCCCATCCACAATTCCCTAGCAACACCCATCCCCATCCACAAACCCCTAGCAACACCCATCCCCGTCCACAATACCCTAGCAACACCCATCCCCGTCCACAATTTCCTAGCAACACCCATCCCCATCCACAATTCCATAGCAACACCCATCCCCATCCACAATGTCCTAGCAACACCCATCCCCATCCACAATGCCCTAGCAACACCCATCCCCATCCACAATTTCCTAGCAACACCCATCCCCATCCACAATGTCCTAGCAACACCCATCCCCGTCCACAATACCCTAGCAACACCCATCCCCATCCACAGTTCCAAAGCAACACCCATCCCAATCCACAATGTCCTAGCAACACCCATCCCCATCCACAAATTTCCTAGCAACACCCATCCCCATCACAATTTCCTAGCAACACCCATCCCCATGCACAATAACCTAGCAACACCCATCCCCGTCCACAAAATCCCTAGCAACACCCATCCCCATCCACAATGCTCTAGCAACGCCCATGCCCGTCCACAATGCCGTAGCAACACCCATCACCATCCACAAGATCTAGCAACGCCCATCCAGGGCCCTATCAACAACCATCCCCGTCCACAATGCCCTAGAAAAACCAACACCTACGTGAAGGTACCAGCGCTAACTGTTACCCCTAAAGGCCGGTTTCCACGTCATCTCCCGACATCCTCAGACATGGATGAACGTCAAATACTGACTTGCATCACGGGAGACCTGGCTGGACGTACTCAGTTTCCCAAAACACCTGAAAATTGTCAAAAAGAGTAGAACCAACTTGTCTTTATTTGATGATTATATATTCAATGTTTCTTTTTTATATATATATATTTTAAAAAGGAATTGTTTTACCATATTGAAAACCTTCAGTTGACCTTAAAATGAGGGACAGATATAACTAAATCACAAATCACACAAAGAATCGTCTTCAGAATGACTTTGTCAAAGCAAGAACATCACTAGGGGTTAACAATGACAGGCGAACACTTGGAGAATTACATGAGGGTTAAGTGGGTTAAACATTTTCCTAGAAGTCGGGAAAAACTTGACGATGGAAATGTCAAAATGCAGATTTCTTTGGCCTGTTTTTATTCATATATAACATTTTAAAAAGCTGCTTCATTGAATTTTCCATGTGGTCTATATTAAAGGGCACTTCATTTTAATATAACAACCTTTTTTACATTCTATACTGGTGCACAAGTTCTACTTAAAATATCAAGGGGACACATAACGTATTCTATTTATGGATCGACCCACATGAAAAATAAAGAAATGATCGATCTGTTGTCAAACAGTGGAGAAATGTACTTCCACTGCACATAACATACAGTCAGGTATTCATGAATAGGAATACATAGGGCTGACAATGCTCTTTGGGATTTGTATTGGGCCATCAGATGTGGCATAGTGGGTTATGTATTGGGCCATCAGCTGTAGCATAGTGGGTTATGTATTGGGCCATCAGCTGTGGCATAGTGGGTTATGTATTGGGCCATGAGCTGTAGCATAGTGGGTTATGTAGTGGGCCATCAGCTGTAGCATAGTGGGTTATGTATTGGGCCATCAGATGTAGCATAGTGGGTTATGTATTGGGCCATCAGCTGTAGCATAGTGGGTTATGTATTGGGCCATCAGCTGTAGCATAGTGGGTTATGTATTGGGCCATCAGCTGTAGCATAGTGGGTTATGTATTGGGCCATGAGCTGTAGCATATAGTGGGTTATGTATTGGGCCATCAGCTGTAGCATAGTGGGTTATGTATTGGGCCATGAGCTGTAGCATATAGTGGGTTATGTAGTGGGCCATCAGCTGTAGCATATAGTGGGTTATGTATTGGGCCATCAGCTGTAGCATAGTGGGTTATGTATTGGGCCATCAGCTGTAGCATAGTGGGTTATGTAGTGGGCCATGAGCTGTAGCATAGTGGGTTATGTGGTGGGCCATGAGCTGTAGCATAGTGGATTATGTAGTGGGCCATGAGCTGTAGCATAGTGGGTTATGTGGTGGGCCATGAGCTGTAGCATAGTGGGTTATTTAACATTTAACATTTAACATTTAGTCATTTAGCAGAGTGGGTTATTGTGCAAACACCTATGACAACCAGTGGAACAGCCACTTCTAAATCTTGTTGGGGGAGAAGGGGGTGAGAAGGATTACTGTACTTACCCTATCCTAGGTATTCCTTGAAGAGGTGGGGTTTCAGGTATCTGGAAGGTGGTGATTGACTCCGCTGTCCTGCGTCGTGAGTGGGTTCCACCATTGGGGGCCAGAGCAGCGAACAGTTTTGACTGGGCTGAGCGGAACTGTACTTCCTCAGTGGTAGGGAGGCATGGATGAACGCAGTGCCCTTGTTTGGGTGTAGGGCCTGATCAGAGCCTGGAGGTACTGGGTGCCGTTCCCCTCACAGCTCCGTGACCATGGTCTTGTAGCGGATGCGAGCTTCAACTGGAAGCCAGTGGAGAGAGCGGAGCCATTAGAACTTGGGAAGGTTGAACACCAGACGGGCTGCGGCGTTCTGGATGAGTTGTAGGGGTTTAATGGGCCAGGCAGGGAGCCCAGCCAACAGCGAGTTGCAGTAATCAAGACGGGAGATGACAAGTGCCTGGATTAGGACCTGGGTTCCTGTGTGAGGCAGGGTCGAACTTGGGCCATGAACCTAGCGGGACACCGTAGTTATGAACGTGGGTTGTCCAGGATCACGCCAAGGTTCTTAGCGCTCTGGGAGGAGGACACATGAGCTGTCAGCAACGAGTCCTGATGGAGACGTCAGGGTGTTGTCAGGATCGTGGGTTATGTCCTTCCCCGTGAGGAAGAGCTCCGTCTTGCAGGTTCAGTGGGTGGTATGTCATCCACACTGATATGTCTGCCAGACATGCAGAGATGCGATTCGCCACCTGGTCATCAGAAGGGGGAAAGGAGAAGATTAATTGTGTGTCGTCTGCATAGCAATGATAGGAGACCATGTGAGCTGTGACAGAGCCAAGTGAGTTGGTGTATAGCGATAAGAGAGGGCCTAGAACAGAGCCCTGGGGACACCAGTGGTGAGAGCGCGTGGTGAGCAGATTCTCGCCACGCCACCTGGTAGGAGCGATGTCAGGTAGGACGCAATCAGCGTGGGCCGCGCCGGAGATGCCCAACTAGAGGGTGGAGTCTGATGGTTCACAGTATCGAAGGCATAGGTCTAGAAGGATGAGAGCAGAGGAGAGAGAGTTAGCTTTAGCAGTGCGGAGCGCCTCCGTGATACAGAGAAGAGCCTCAGTTGAATGACTAGTCTTGAAACCTGACTGATTTGGATCAAGAAGGTCATTCTGAGAGAGATAGCGGTAGAGCTGGCCATCACGCTCAAGAGTTTTGGAGAGAAAAGAGAGAAGGGATACTGGTCTGTAGTTGTTGACATGTGGTGGGCCATGAGCTGTAGCATGAGCTGTAGCATAGTGGGTTATGTAGTGGGCCATGAGCTGTAGCATAGTGGGTTATGTATTGGGCCATCAGCTGTAGCATAGTGGGTTATGTATTGGGCCATCAGCTGTAGCATAGTGGGTTATGTATTGGGCCATCAGCTGTAGCATAGTGGGTTATGTAGTGGGCCATCAGCTGTAGCATAGTGGGTTATGTAGTGGGCCATCAGCTGTAGCATAGTGGGTTATGTATTGGGCCATCAGCTGTAGCATAGTGGGTTATGTATTGGGCCATCAGCTGTAGCATAGTGGGTTATGTATTGGGCCATCAGCTGTAGCATAGTGGGTTATGTATTGGGCCATCAGCTGTAGCATAGTGGGTTATGTAGTGGGCCATCAGCTGTAGCATAGTGGGTTATGTATTGGGCCATCAGCTGTAGCATAGTGGGTTATGTAGTGGGCCATGAGCTGTAGCATAGTGGGTTATGTATTGGGCCATCAGCTGTAGCATAGTGGGTTATGTAGCATAGTGGGTTATGTAGCTGTAGCATAGTGGGTTATGTATTGGGCCATCAGCTGTAGCATAGTGGGTTATGTAGTGGGCCATGAGCTGTAGCATAGTGGGTTATGTGGTGGGCCATGAGCTGTAGCATAGTGGGTTATGTAGTGGGCCATGAGCTGTAGCATAGTGGGTTATGTGGTGGGCCATGAGCTGTAGCATAGTGGATTATGTAGTGGGCCATGAGCGGTAGCATAGTGGGTTATCTAGTGGGCCATGAGCTGTAGCATATTGCAGCCGATACTCTTCTGTGGTTATAGAGTGAAAGAAGATACTCTACATTTGTATCTGTCTCAGTTTGCATTGTGCTTTTGGACAGCAATTTGAACAGTGATGTTGCAGCGATATAGTTTAGCAGTCAGGAACCCCACAGAGCCCATAGTTGTTCCCTATGTAATGCACTACTTAAAAGACCGGGGCCATATGGGAAAAGGATAACACCGTGCAGGTATTTAAAAAAAAAAAACTGTTTTTGTGTCACCTTTATTTAACCAGGTAGGCCAGTTGAGAGTTCTCAATTACAACTGCGACCTGACCAAGATAAAGCAAAGCAGTGCGACACAAACAAACAACAACAACTGAGTTACGCATGGAATAAACAAATCAATAACACAATCTATAAAAATAATAATGACAGTCTGTGCTCCTTTCACGACAGCTCTGCAGTAGGGGACCAGGGTTAAAAGTTGCAGAATAAGGTAGATATAGCCTCTTAGAAAGAGACATAAATGTTTTAATTTATTCATTTAACCAGGCAAGTCAGTTAACAACAAATTCTAATTTACAATTTACAATGACGGCCTCCCCCCGGCCGACGCTGGGCTAATTGTGCACCACCCTATGGGACTCCCAATCACAGCCGGATGTGATACAACCTGGACTCGAACCAGGGACTGTAGTGACACCTCTTGCACTGAGATGCAGTGCCTTAGACCACTGCGCCAGTTGGGAGCCCTGAATGCTGAATGTACTGTACATTTAAATCATCAGTCATGTGAGGGTACATGTCATATATTATGACTGATATAGTAATGGAGAAGAAACTGAACATATTCAGGTCAACGGAACAGCAGCGTGAGACAAAAAAAGTGCATTGAAGGTTCCATGCAATGTTTCCTCAAACTGTTTTTTGGCACTGAGCAAATTTTTGGTCTTGTTGAGGGCAAACTTGAACATTGTGAAAAGTCTGTGCAAATTCCAACGTGCTTTTTCTGTGAACACTGAGGATGTAACAGTGGCCATGTTGGGGCGGAAGTGGTTAGAGTGTAGAGGCGGCAGGTAGTCTAGTGGTTAGAGTGTAGAGGCGGCAGGTAGTCTAGTGGTTAGAGTGTAGGCGGGCAGTGGTTAGAGTGTAGGGTCGGCAGTGGTTAGAGTGTAGGGTCGGCAGTGGTTAGAGTGTAGGGTCGGCAGTGGTTAGAGTGTAGGGTCGGCAGTGGTTAGAGTGTAGGGTCGGCAGTGGTTAGAGTGTGGGGCCAGTAACTGAAATGTTGCTAGATCGAATCCCCGAGTTGACAAGGTAGAAATCTGTTGTTCTGCTCCTGAACAAGGCAGTTAACCCACTGTTCCTAGGCCAGTTAACCCTCTGTTCCTAGACCAGTTAACCCACTGTTCCTAGACCAGTTAACCCACTGTTCCTAGACCAGTTAACCCACTGTTCCTAGACCAGTTAACCCACTGTTCCTAGACCAGTTAACCCACTGTTCCTAGACCAGTTAACCCACTGTTCCTAGACCAGTTAACCCACTGTTCCTAGGCCGTTATTGTAAACAAGAATTTGTTATTAACTGACTTCCCTAGTTAAATAAAGGTTAAATAAATGTAGGCTAATGTGGCTTTTTATCATAATGTAGACCTACCAGAGTGGCCTACCATTCAACCTACAGCAGCGCACAATGCATTGTGTTCAATGGAGGCCTAGACTTTGAGGGGAAAAAACACGCAGGACTCGACATTAACCTGTTTATCCACTTGTCCTTGAGACAACGAGGTTTACTGAAAATGTTGTTGTGTTGTTTGACGCAAAATTACCTGACTTGCTTTCAGAAATGTATATGTTTCCCTATTGCTGACTTACAAATGATCTTTAACTGGGATAATAACTCACCAACTAGCAAAGGATATGAACAAAATGTGCACACGTGGCTACACGCAGCTCTCACTTTGATATCAAAACAAGCACATCTACTCACTACCGCTCATGCTGTAAACTCAGTCCAGTTCAAAGTGAATGGGGCAGATCCATATATGGCAATGGTCTATTTGTAAATAGGTCTACTGCAGCTCTGATTGGTTATGCCACACCGGTCTGTATAGAGTACGGCTGCGTAGTCATTGCAATAGAATCCTACTCCGATGCGTTCTGCCTACAACAAAATATCTAGCATAGTTTGTTTTGTTTCAGGCATGTTACATTGAAAGTGACTAATATTGCATTGATTTGATCACAATTGCACACAGTAAAGGGAATCGTTGATAGTGTTAACAGGGAAAATGCTAGAACTGAACGGTTGCTAGATCGAATCCCCGAGCTGACAAGGTAAAAATCTGTTGTTTCTGAGTCAATGCTACTCCGATGTGTTCTGCCTACAACAAAACATCTTGGTTTGTTTAAAAAAAATATATATATTTGTGTTTTTTTATCCCCTTTTTCATAGTATCCAATTGTTACCATAGTTACTATCTTGTCTCATCGCTACATCATCGAAGGTCGAGAGCCATGCGTCCTCCGAAACACAACCCAACCAAGACGCATTGCTTCTTAATTAACACAGCGAGCATCCAAGCCAGCCAAACCAATGTGTCGGAGGAAACACCTGGCGACCCTGGTTAGCGCGCACTGCGCCCGGCCCGCCACAGGAGTCGCTGGTGCGCGATGAGACAAGGATTTCCCTACCGGCCAAACCCTCCCTAACCCGAACGACGATGCATCGCCCCACGGACCTCCCGGTCGCGACAGTTGCGACAGAGCCTGTTATAGGCCCCAATACATTATCACTGCATATTGGCTTTGCTTGAATTGCCCTGCCAATGCATTGTTGTTCGGGACATTTAAAAATACGTATTTTTCCTAATTTGAGATAGGCTATATAATCACACCGTAAAATATCTGTTGTTGTATTACGTGTGAAGCACAGCTGAGTGAGCTTTTTATTTTTATTTTACAGGGCTGATGGTGCATCTGCATCTGAATCTGATGGTCTGCATCTGCATCTGCATCTGATGGTCAATCTCAGCAGAGGGAGAGAGCAGAGCTCCACTCTCCCTTTCCTCCACTGACACTGACCAAAAAGGGACACCGTCTTCCAGCTGATTGGCCTGAACTCGAGGCATACTGATTTATTTTTGCCTCGTGCACAAATTCATGTTGTTTACTCGTATGAACAGAGAAAGTAAAATATTGTTCGATATGAAGAAAAAAAAAACACGCCGCTAATAACAACAACAACGCAGGCCTATAAACACCCTTTCCTCCTCATTCATTACTGCTGCACTGCTCGTTGTAGCGCTGAGTGGAAATAGGAACAGCGCGTATTTTATGGCTTATACATGTGTTGAATACAAAGTGTTGACAGGGCTGAGTAAGAACTTACACATAAACTCACTCATAAAAACAGCAGCTCTTTGTTGTATTCGTTGACAGTCTCTCTCTCAAGTCGTGGTTTTAAAATATCACAGTATCAACTTTCGCTGTTGCTTTCTTTCTCGCCTGCTACGTTACTGCAGACACCGACATCTGAGCCATCCGGTTGGTCAGCGGTGGACCTGTAAGTGCGCTTGATTTGCTCTATGGGCCCGCCGGGAAGAGGTAGAGTTTGTGACTTCAGACACGTGAAACGGTTCAACATGGCAACAGTTGGCCTACTTGGGGCGCAGGACAGCTGAATATGGTGCACCTACTGACAACAGTTGGCCTACTTGGGGCGCAGGACAGCTGAATATGGTGCACCTACTGACAACAGTTGGCCTACTTGGGGCGCAGGACAGCTGAATATGGTGCACCTACTGACAACAGTTGGCCTACTTGGGGCGCAGGACAGCTGAATATGGTGCACCTACCGACAACAGTTGGCCTACTTGGGGCGCAGGACAGCTGAATATGGTGCACCTACTTGGGGCGCAGGACAACTGAATATGGCCTAACGTCAACAGTTGGGGCGCAGGACAGCTGAATATGGTGCACCTACCGTCAACAGGTGGCCTACTTGGGGCGCAGGACAGCTGAATATGGTGCACCTACCGCAACAGGTGGCCTACTTGAGGCGCAGGACAGCTGAATATGGTGCACCACCGACAACAGTTGGCCTACTTGGGGCGCAGGATAGCTGAATATATGGTGCACCTACCGACAACAGTTGGCCTACTTGGGCTGCAGGACAGCTGAATATGGTGCACCTACCGACAACAGTTGGCCTACTTGGGGCGCAGGACAGCTGAATATGGTGCACCTACTGACAACAGTTGGCCTACTTGGGGCGCAGGACAGCTGAATATGGTGCACCTACTGACAACAGTTGGCCTACTTGGGGCGCAGGACAGCTGAATATGGTGCACCTACCGACAACAGTTGGCCTACTTGGGGCGCAGGACAGCTGAATATGGTGCACCTACTGTCAACAGTTGGCCTACTTGGGGCGCAGGACAGCTGAATATGGTGCACCTAACGACAACAGTTGGCCTACTTGGGGCGCAGGACAGCTGAATATGGTGCACCTACCGTCAACAGTTGGCCTACTTGGGAATGAATATGGTGCACCTACCGACAACAGTTGGCCTGAAAAGTTCGGGGAATAAAAGCTGAAACATATAAAGTGCACCTAGAATGTATTAATTGGATAACTCAATAGACAAGTATTTGGTTGTATTACACACAAACACAAACAGTACAGTAACATCCCAGGACAGTAGATCAGAGTAGAGTAGTTTAGAGCAGAGTAGAGTAGAGTAGGGTAGGTAGAGTAGGTAAGTGAGTAGAGTAGAGTAGAGTAGAAGTAACATCCAGGGGAATAAAACAGTGAGTACAGTAAAGAAGAATGTACAGTAACATCCCAGAGTAGATCAGAAGTATTTGGTAGTTTAAAGCAGAGTAGAGTACAGTACAGTACAGTAACATCCCAGAGTAGATTAGAGTAGAGTAGAGTAGAGTAGAGTACAGTACAGTACAGTACAGTACAGTACAGTAGAGCAGAGCAAAATAGAATAGAGTAGAGTAGAGCACAGTAGAGTAGAGTAGAGTAGAGTACAGTAACATCCCAGTGTAGAGTAGAGTAGAGTAGAGTAGAGTAGAGTACAGTAACATCCCAGAGTAGAGTAGAGTACAGTAGAGTACAGTAGAGTAGAGTACAGTAACATCCCAGAGTAGATCAGAGTAGAGTAGTTTAGAGCAGAGTAGAGTACAGTACAGTACAGTAACATCCCAGAGTAGATC